>NW_016909451.1:77743-138694 GCF_001483705.2 Eufriesea mexicana
GGGGGGGGGGGCAGCGTTGTGGGATTTTTGGACGGATGAGGAGTGAAGTGAATATGTGAGGAATATTTGGTGAGGGGTTTTTGAGTTCAGATTTTATTTTTGACGAATTTTTTCTCATATGTGAAATTCTAGTTTTAATTTTAATATCTCTATTTGAGGCACGAGGTATATTCTCGTTGGTGTAAGTGGGGTCTGAGAAGTCTCGAAATAGAATCTTGATCAATGATCCAATATTTTAAATTTTGAACAGAGGATTTTTGGAATAGAAGTGGTTCTTTTTAAATCTCGTATTTGAGTGAGCGTAAGTAGAAGAATGATGTTGATAATATATATAATTATTTTTTAAATTCGATTAATTAAAAGATCATTGAATTAAAATACCGGAAATTTTCTTCGTATTGTAAATTTTTTAATATAATATTTAGTTAATTTTCATAAATGGTACTCTGCTAATTGGCGGAAGTAGTGACATTATTTTTGTAATTTACTTGTACTTGTATCTTCCCGCGAATATTTATAATATTCAATTAGATTTTTTTAAAATAATAGATAGGATAACAAAGTATAAAACTTGTCTCAAAAATGCCAAATTTGCAAAAAGTAATTCACTATATTAGTAATTATATAAATAAATAAATAATTATAAAATCAGTCCCAAATGCATTTCGATATAATAATAACTGATTTTCTTATTCACTGTAGAATGTTTATTTTTTAATATTTATATTATAATATTAAATTGCAAAGCATAAGGTACCAAATTTTTTGATAAATTATTTCAGTACTCAGTTTTTGTAATCTTCCTAACATTCTTTATAATTTGTATAAAATTACAATTACCCTTCGTAAATTAGGCGAGGAAAGAAATCATTTAGTGACACACGTACTCCGAGTAAGTTCTCTATTTAAAACGTTTAGTGTTGATATTAGTAAAGTAGGTCGAACTCGGTACCGCAGTGCCTTGTTATCGATTGTTCAGCTGTTAGATAAGAAGATGATGTGTTTCGCTCTGGTGCAAAGATAAATGCGTTCTCTAATATCTACAAGGACGTAAAAAATTATAAGCCAGGAACTAGCATTGCTATTTTTACTCAAACTAAACATTAACCACCAAGTAATAAATACAAAATAAACATGCTTTCCCTAAATAGAATAAATATCCATTAAAACTTTATGATAGATTTCATGTCGCTAATACATAGTGACACTACAATAGTACTTCAATAACAAATTTTACAAATTGTTCAAAGGAAAGGGTAAGAAAAAGTTCAAAATATTTTTACAATTATTTGGAGAAATATCTACCATTAATTTTTGCAATTCTTTTCATTTTTCAAAATTAGACCCAAGACAGTAGACGAAGATACTCCTATCTAGCTCGTAGCACAATTTCAAAACGAAACCTACCACCATCTAAATATTATCTTTTAATATTACATCATGGTAGATGGAAAAATAAAAAAGAAAACCTAAAGGAGACAAAATTGACAAAAAATACTAATAAAAAGATCACTAAGATAAGTGATCAAAGCGACATTAAATACAGAATTTTTAGTTAAAAAATTTAGAAACAGTCATTTAGGTTATACTTGTCTTTTTGTTAAAAATCCTGCGTTTAATATTGTAATTATCATCACTCGCCTTCACTTTTCTCGCACCAAATACACATACGACCAATCCCTCAACATTTATTTGTCTTCTCACTTCGTTTCTTTCAAAACTCGCATATAATAATCCGCTTGGCCCATCAAGCAACCCGTCACATGGTAGCCTGAGGTTGAGCCTAAACGGTGCCGTAAATTACGGGTCCAGGCCATAAAGGAGGAATAATACAATTTCGTCAACGTCTCCTCAACACTGCCCATTCACACCGAGAACTTTCACCTGCCAAACGATGCTTATCACGCGGAGCCTGTTCGTCCGTTCGTCGTAGACTAGACCACCTCGAACCTCGAACGCAACCGCGTGTCGCATAAATATTAATCGTCGCTTTTTCTCGCTCAGATACACGTGTGTACATCCGTTGCATATTTATAAACCGCCTTTAATGCTCGGTGCATTACGAATGCGACTCGCGAGATCTCGTTTCGTAAGGCTCGTTCTTCTTTTCGTTCGTGTACGATTCCGCGATGGCTGCCGGGAGCGTGGTGGCGCCACCGTCGACCGAGAGGTCTCCGCGATATCGAGCGGCCGGACTTATATCCTCTCGGCGTGCAGGAACTCCCGTTAATTGCGCGCTCGCGAGCACGCTGCTCGGATTACGCTTCCGGCATCTAGACAGCCGAGAATTTCAGCTGAGGAACCGGCTGGAATGCGACACGGCTCGCAACGGATCCGGCCGCTTAGGATAGGCGAAAAAAAATACGCGTGCCTCGCGTTCGCCACGCCACCGACACGATAAACCTTTATCGAGGCTTAATTGCGTGTCATACTAGCCGTTTCCTACGGGTCTCCCTCATTAGCGACACGGGGAAAGGGATCGTGATAGTTTTTAACCCTTTCGCTCTGAAAAAGTCCTATCTACAGGGTGTGTCTCGCAACTGATACTGTAATTTTGGAGAATGTGATCTACAGTGCGCGAAAAAGTAAGTCGAAAATGTGGAATAAAGTTTTCTCGTATTTACTCGTGTTTTTGTTTGGGAGAAAATTGAGGTTACATATGCGTTGGGTTGCAGTTATATATATAACCAGGCACGTGCCTAGCATGCAAATTTTTAAAGCTGATTTTCTCGCAAACGAAGCTTCGTATGGAAAAATTTTATTCTACACTTTTGACCCACTTTTTAATGCAAAATCACTACCAATTGTAAAACGTCCTAAGTACGTGATCAGAAATATCGGATAATCGTCTCGGATAAAGCTGATCATTACATATTCAAAGAATATTACTGTTCACGCATTTGTTCTGTGTTAATGAATATTAGTTTATTACAGAATTATACTTATAGGATTGTCCATAAAAAGATTGCAATAAGCTCTAACAATCACGACAGAGAAGTATACTATACACAGAAGTAGAATATTCTGCAATAATACGTTACTATAACACTATAATAAGTCATATAATAATATATAATATCGTGCAATGGTATATTATACGATATCATATAATGACATACTACGTAACACACCATCTTTTACCACCCTAAAAAAAAAAGAAAATTAAACAGAAAAAGATGGGAAAAGAAAAATACACCATAACCATACTGATTCTTTGAACCACACCCTGCAGAAGAGAAAAACGCTATAAAACTTCTCCTAACAAGGAAGTGATTCGAAGCGATTACCTCGAGTATTTCACCCTGTATATAATGCAACATCCGCACGTCACGAGTATTCGGCAAATAACAAATACTCTACATTTGTCATGTCTAACGCGCGGTGTCGGCTTAACCAGAAAGGACTGAGAAGCAGGGCAAAGAGGAAGTGAAGGTAAAGCTCGAGCGCATATATCACCGTATCTGCCCTCTATATCCCTCCGTTGTTAACATTGAATCAATTTTATGAATGAATACATTCGTAATTGTACCGTGTGTGAGTTACGATTGAAATTAGCATAGTTAGGCAGTACCCAGGACTATACTCTGAACAGGAGAAAAATACACTCGTACTGTTACGGTGTTCACATTTTTGCCAGTGCAACAATAAATTACACCTGGCCGAGCAATGATTAACCGACGGTATGATAGCAGGATATAAAATATGTCACGATATGAAGAATGGTTTAATTCCCCGTAACTTACGGTCCGTTCCCTATCGTATTCAAATCGCCCGATTTATTTCATTTCAGCCGTTCCACCGACAATGGGTTTACCTTCTTTGACACCGTGTTCACGTAGCCGACGATTATTACGGGAAATCTCTCTGGTCTGAGATTTCATTCGAATACGATTACTTGGGGGTGGTGAATTTCCATAACGACGCGAACACACTTTGATCTGTGAGGTCTTGGTGTATAAAAATATATTTTTCTTTTTCTATTTATGTTTTGAGTTTGATTTCAATTATCAAGTACTGTATCTAGTCTTCGTGGTACGGGAGATGAAATCTGATATTAAATATCGAATATGGTATGACTATAATAATTATTACTAAATTGAATTATTAATAAGTATAGCATTTCTTAGTTAATTATTGTTAGAGCAATTAGTAATAATTAAAATATTTTTTACTCAGTTAGAAATGAGTAAGATAGATACAGTGAGGCGTCATTATCAAAATGACGATCTGAATTTAGGATGAATCATGTTTGTATATACCTAAATTGAAAAATTGAAAGTAATCGAGAATTAGGAAATTTGGTACTTAATGTACCTGCACTGTTTGTTAGATTTGTAGATCATTATGGTAGTCATGAGTGGATATATATAAAAGTAATTGTTTAAAAATTTCCGAAGGTGTGTATTATATTTATTACGCAATTTGTGACATTTTCGATTGCGATAGTTCTCGGTAAATTCAGGTGCCGCGAGACCACACAAATGCCATCGTCGCTATTATATTGTTCTTCGTTATTATGCTAACATCCCACAATATAATAAAATTACTTGATCAATCTTGAAGTATCCCCCATTTCGACCCACGTCTCCATCCTCTTACCATTAGGCCTTTTCACACCTCGATGAATAAAATACCGTGCAGTGGTCTATGAAACGGGGTAATCGCGTTTACAATCTTGATGTAGAAGGATAGGCAATTCTAATAATACAAATTTTTCTCTTACTTATCTCCAACTATTTGTGTAAAATATTCATACGTCTTTCCACGAGTAGATTTCAGAATTCTTTAATTTAGGTACAGCTTTGTAAAATGTATACGTGCGATTATATAATTTTATTTAAATTTTCTATCCACACATATTGGGAGAAACAGTATAAACTGAAACATAGTAGTATCTAGTATACTTTTGCTGTAAACAGAAAAAAACATCACGTGATAAGGAAGGGGAAAATTTTGCATATAGCAAAGAGAAAAAAGAATAATAAATCTTCTATAAAAAGAAAAAATATAATAATTCATTTAAAAGAGAAATAAATTTTTCCAAATCCATTAGGCATTTTGTAATTCAAGTTTCGCAAAGGTTTATGACACTCAAATAATTAATTGTAGGTCACGCGTTAAAAAAGAAAAATAATCTCCCATTAAAAAATGAATAAATAAAAATAATACATTTAAGAGAGAAATAAAATTTTCCAAAACCACTTGACACTTTCTAATTCAATTTTTGGAAAGTCCTATGACACTCGGACAATTATTTAAACCTCACGCGATAAAAACACAACAATCTACTACTAAAAAATTAATAAATAAAAATAATATATTTAAGGTATATTAATATAAATTAAATTATTAATATAAAAAAATTAATATAAAAATTATTAATATAATTTAAGAGATATTAATATAAATTTTGCAAAATCATTTGACACTGTCTAACCAAATTTTCGCAAAGTCCTATGACACTCGAAAAATTATTTAAACTTCACGCGATAAAAACCCAAAAATCTCCCACCGCGAAAACAAAATAAATAGAAATAATGAATTTAATGAAGAGAGAAATAAAATTGCCAAACCCACGTTTTCGTCTGCTTGCAAACAAATACCGCAAAAGCTATTAAAAATCCGCAGGCCCATAATTGGTCTTAAACGGTTGGGCAAAACTACCCCATTAAACCCACGGTAGAAGCGAAAGGCTGTTGCAGCCATAAAAAAAGCCGGCTTATCCAAAAGTCTGAGGGTGCTCCAAGCAGTTGGACACCAACGCACACGTATCTCCATGGATGCTTTCCGTTATAGCGATACGGTTAATACCACAGGGAAGCATCTAGTTCTCGCAGGTAAAGTGGCTATTACGCTTGTCAACGATGCACTCGTAACGAACCAATAAACACGCTCCCTCCAGCAACGGGACAGCGAGCGGTACGTCCTCTTCCCGTTTTTTTTCAGCGGCCACGGCCGTGTATCCGGGCACCTTGCAGTTTCCCCGGCCGTGTCGCGGACCACCTGCGATAAGTTTATAAAGCCCTCACAATGAAAACACCCACCGTGCATCCGACGCAGCGTGGCGAGGATCACCGTATTCAATTAACGAGGCGACCGGCCGCTTTGTATCACCCACGGTAATAGGCAGATGATGCCCGTGGCTCCGAGCCTCAGCATCGGACAGGTGGTGGTCGGATCGCGCGTGTGTAGGTGGAGCAACGGGGGATATTTTTGTGTAGCCAAGGTAATTGTGGGTGGTAATTGTGCAAGTGGTTTGGCTTAAAAATCGCTGATTTAGTGTTTATCGTAATTATTGAATTAATTGGTTGGCGACTGCATTGTGGAAAATTGTATTTGTAAAGTGTTTCATGAAGTTTGTAGCTGTTGTAATTCATTGTGATAATTGTTGTAATTGGTTTTGGTAATTATAGAAGAGGTGTGGGTTAAAAATTATTTATTTCCCGATTATCATGCTTATTATACTCATTGGTTGCCTACTGTATTGTGGAAAATTAAATTTGTAGAATGTTTCATGAGATTTGTAGTTGTTATAATTAATTTGCTTGTTTTTAGTAATTATGGAAGAGGTTTGGGTTAAAAATTATTTATTTTGTAATTATCGTTCAAAATTAAATTTGTAAAATGTTTCATGAAGTTTGTAGTTGTCAATTAGTTAATTTGCCTGTTTTTAGTAACTTGAAATTAAATATTTAGACAACTTTTATGATTATAGATATGGTTCATAATTTTGAGGAGAATGGTTTAATTTTAAAATCTTAATTTTGTATTCGTCTTGTTTCTTTTGTGTAATTATTAACATTTAATTTAGTATATATATCTTTTCATTTCATCGATGTTATTTCTTTTGTATATTTTTTGAAGTTAATTTAATATTCATTTTATTAATTTAATATTATTATGTTGTTGATTTATGGAGGTTTAATTTTATATTTGTTCCATCTTTTTCAATATGATTTAGTGTAAGATTAAATTTGATATTTTTCCTTTTTATTGCCTTTATATGTGATTCATTTAATGAGGTTTCATTTAATATTATGTTTATCGAGGTTTAATTTAGCAGTTATTTAATTTCTTTTTAACGTTTCTTGACATATGATTTAATATTCACTTAATTTCATTTATATGTTTGTCGAGATTTAACTCGGTCGTTTTCTCTTCTTATTTCTCTAGTATGTTCCTTGAGGCTTAATTTAATATTTATTTTATCTCTCTTATATAATCCATTTATTGAGATCCAATTCAGCATTTACTTTATTTCTCTTGTACATTCATCGAGGTTTGATTCAATATTTGCTTAATTTTTTTCCTATATATTAACCAAATTTCTAACAAATTCCATATTACGTCGCAATCGCAAAATCAAACTTTTTCTGAAATTTTTCAGAAATCGAAAATCATTCAATAGCTATAGATCACGATCACTGCCAAGGGATATCAAATCTACTAAAAATTCTCCAATCTATGCAACATAATAATAACCCTTTTATCATTTCTTCCCAACCACAAATTCTCATTCTCCATTTTCTACCAAGGGAATCAAGCGAAGTAATTCGCCTAAACCACCGGTATCGAGTTTATGAGCGTTTAAAGTACAGTGAAGCCAAATTGAACCAAATTAATTTAGTTTCCTACTTTCCTACTATAATTACCCCACAAATATCTTAATCCACTTAATGGCGTTTAAATCGAGGCCTAAAAATCAGAGGTACCGCAGATATGTCCATGATCCTACGGTCAATCCCATTTTCTCAACAAGTTACTAGCTTTATGGTTCGAACAATAATTTGCACAGAGTCACGATGTCATAAACGCCACAGAATCTCCTAATCCTTGCGAATGACACGAAATCGGTGTGCATAACACGCGATCTTTATGGTCAATCGCGTATACGATCGCGTTTATGGATCGTTGGAACTGTTTGCTACCCCGATCGTGGTACCTATATAATCTAACGAACCTGCGAAACTCATGGATCCAATGGAATTTTATCTTACGTCCAGAGCGCATTTTTTCACGAAACTGTTAAACGATCGTCTCGGTAGTCCGCTTTCTCTGAAATTTGTAACGATTTCGGCTCGACCGTTGCTCACTGTTGCAAATTGCTTCGGTTCTCGCTGCTAAGATATCGACATTGAACTTTACGATCGATTTGTCCACTTTCTTTATGGCCGGAATATTGAAAAATTATGACGCGAATGTTACAAGTCGCGGGTGCAATTTCATCCGATTTTATTGTCGTTTAATATCTAACAGGGGGACTGAATTTGTAACTGTGTAAAGGGCGAGAATAGTTTCAGAGTAAATGTTAGAAGATTGGCTGATATGTGATATTTCTTATAGACAATTTTGAATTGTCTTTTTGTATTTTTTTTAGAATTACTTGAAGAACGGTGAACAAAATATTGTAGGTATGTATGTTTCAATAATTATTTTTGGGGGAAATAGATTGGAATTATATGGAAGAAAATAAATTATAATTAGGAAAAATAAAGAAATAAAATCACTTAGGCTAACTTTATATTCAAATAATTTTATTAGAATAAAAATAAAAGATTTGTATGTAAATATGTAATATATTAATATTGATTTCCATTGTGAAATTTATAGTCTGTTTATATACTTTATTCATACATAATAACTCCCTTAAGAGAAACAAATGCGAATTATTTAAATACATACTGGGATGATGTTGCTTCCTAGAAACAATTCTTCTAACCATAAAAAAAATAAAAATAAAATATTCTGTACTGGGAGGATAATATGTTAATAATTTTTGCACACATCGAGATATTTCACTGCTACGTCGATAATTATTAAATTCGAAATTTCATATTTGCCAGCGTAGTTTGAATTTTAATATTTTTATCAAATTCACTTTCACGAATGGAAACTTTTTATTCTGTAAGTCCTCAGTTTGCTCACGATAAACATACTTTTCTGCGTAGACTGGTTAACATGACGCTAATTAGCGCCGTGCTTCGACACACATAAGTTATAATGGAGCTTCTAGATTTTATTTCTGTAGTATCAAGTTGCTTCCTCTCAAATCACTTCACTTGGACATAAAATTTATTGCGGATTAAAATTCTTTTATATAAATAAGTACAAAAACCTGTCTAATTAAAATCATCTAAAAGCATTATTTACTATCTAAAATCCTTTGCGTATACAAATAAATAATAATACAAAAGGCAAGAAAATGAAGAAATATACATATAGAATTGAATAGTGCAGTATAAAGAAAGAAATAAAAAAGAAAAATACAGGAAAATAAAATTTGTTAATTAAAAAATTAAAAAAAATTCTCAGTATTCTGTAATTTTATAATTTATTTTTCTTAAGAAGAAGATGTAGATATATAACCATAATTATAATAATATTCCAATTAATGACAATAAATAACAATTACGAACTATAAAACACGTGCATCTAATTTTAAAAAAAGATGTCACCACAAATTGAACATCCAATCGAATACTATTACTTTACCAAAACTGTGTGGATTTTAAAAATTTCATAAAAATCAAAATGAGTACGACAGAGTGTATAATACGATCCACGAAGAAGTATAAAATATCTATATCACAATTTCTGATTATTTTCCTCTGTAATAAACCCAAGCTTTATTACCGTGATTAACTCACAGCAATACCCATTCACCGTCTTCGTAATTATCATTTTTCCCCTGTTTCTTTTTCTAAAACCACGCCATTCTGACACGGACACGTGCTTCATAGGCAACGCTATTATAGCAGCTTTTGCTAAATACAACGATTTATAGCGTACAATTTAGAGTGGCGTTTATGTGCCCACATGTTACTCCCATGCGAACGATTTATCCCAAGATTCATGAATCGTCACCTAGACGAGGACGACGTTCGTAATCGTGCACCGCATCTTTCATCGGCCTACGTGCTCGTCTACTCCGGGGGTTAAAGCCCTCGCGAGTTGCGTGAGCAAACACTTGTTATAATCAGGCATAAAAAGGGGAAAAATCGACGTTTACATTGTGCCGCACACCTATGCACCGGAGAGAGCTCGGGACTTAATGGCGAGGTGATTCATTGAGCTCCATTGATACCGGAGAAAACGTTGTTCGCTAATACTTGTGCTTATTTCCGAAAGGCTCTATGAAGTGCGTTGATGGTCCACCAATTGCGTTATCAGAGCTACTTGTAGTGGAGAATTTTGTTTGGTGATTGTGGCTGTATTTTTTCTTTCTTTATCGGAGAAGAGAAGTTTGCAGGGTTCGATACTGTGGAGTGAAATTTTGTGAAGGGGGATTCTGTAGGGAAGGGTTCTGTAACGTCGAATTCTATGCATTGGGATCCTATAGAGAGGGAATTCCATAAGATAAAATTCTATAAAATGGGAATTCTGGGCGATAGAATTTAAAAGAGTGGGAATTCTATGCGAATAATTTCTATAGAGTAGAAATTCCATGCGAAAGAATTCTATAAAGTGAGATTCCCATGCGATAGAATTTTGTAGAGAAGGAATTCCATATGATAGAATTCTATATAATGGGAATTCCGGGCGATAGAATTCAATAGAGTGGGAATTCCATGCGATGGAATTCTATAGAATTGGGATTTCATACAGGCTGGAATTCTGTACAATAGAATCCCATAGATTGAAAATTCTGTACTGAGTGTAATTCCAAAGATTTAATATTTCGTAGAATAAAATTTCATAGAGTAAAATCCTACGTATTACACTTTCATATACTTAAATCTTATATAGCATAATTTTTCTTCCCAGCAATATATAAATATACATTCTCCATAAGAAAATTCTGTAGACCAAAACTCCATACAATAAATTTCCATAAAAGAAAATTTTCTACAAAATTCCGTACAGTAGAATTTCTAAATTTTGCTCCCCTTGAATTCTCAAATATTGGAATGCCTAGGTCACTCGAACAATCCAATTAAACAGTACTGGTGTAAATCGCGAACCGTAATGAGGACCCTGAAAGAGATTCACGATCGAATCCATTGGCTTCCACCTCTAACGGTGCCTTCCGAATCGTAACGGTCTCTCCTTCTACTGGTTCTCCACTTCACGAACTTGTTAACCGTGTTTGATACACACCTCTGCCCAAAGCTCTTAGGACATCTTCTTTTAAGACAATTTACACCGAAGTACGAAAAAGTTGAATCCCAAAAACTCGTTTATCCATCAGGATAACGAGCCAGGTCCAAAATGTGCTGCCAAAAAGTTGAATGGCTGATTACTGAACAAGGTAGCAGACCAACCACGTATACATCAGTCGCGGGATATAAATCCAGCTCAAGATTTATGACAGGAAGCAAGGAAAGGTGAATAAAAAGCTCGATATAGGAAACAAAAATGAGAAAAAATATCGGTGAGGTGAAAGCACGTCGAAAAAGATGCTGTTGCAGCGAAACAACACCGAGACGAATTAATTACCATAATGTAGAAAATTATTAACTCTTTGCACTCCAGAGGTGACCTTCAGTCATCATTTCATAATATTTGGAATATGGATATTAATTAATATATCAAATTTAATGTAATGTAACTGTATGCGAGGTATCGAAATCAAATAATTCTACAATTCTATTATTATACAATGCTTTATTTATTACTCAGAAAAGTATCGCCAGTTTTTTAGTAGAGAATCTTTGATTTTCTACTCTTCTCTAGTCAAAAAATCGTCCAGTGCGAAGAGTTAAGAGCATAATGTCTGACAATTATAACTGTTACTACTTAATACATTGCGTACTAGATATTTTATCGTATGTCATGTTCAGTAGCTAGTTATTTTATATCTATTCTCGACTGATATATGGAAAATGCGAGATATCAACGACCTCTAACGACACAATAGATGTCTCAACATTCGTCCGCAATGTGTGTCGCTGATTACGAAGAAGGTCTACGTCTCTCAAAATATTAAATTTTTCACGCTTTAAATGTATCATCGATTATAGAATTAATCGAAGGATTCAATCTTTTGGTATTTTACAGAAAAATAGTTTTATTTGTTACGATGTAAGTAAATGTAATATAAAATAAATAATTAAATTATCTCTTTCAGATTGTTTTATTTAGATCACTTTTATAATTATCTGTAAGTTTATTAAAAGAGCTCGGATAAAATGCCAAAAAATGTCTCGTTTACGAAATACCTTGTTCTTGTTTAATTTCTTACGAAATTGTGATGCTGAGATTATTATTAATATAATTGTTATCAACAGTAACAGTACTATCAACAGTAATTTCGCTTGCAATTTTAAAGACGAAATTTTTAATACTAAAATAAATATTATTTCTTTATGTAATCAATTCTTCAATTTTCTACAATATTTAATTAACCCTTCTGCCTCTAAAGAAGAAATACGATATTTATGAAATCAACACTACAATTTACCAAATCTCCCAACAATACTAAACAAAGCAATACCATAATACTGAATTACACTATAAATCCTTCACGGTCCAAGTTATAATCCAGAACCTATTACGAAATCCCTTTTAAAATTTAATTCCATTTTCTCATTTCTCTATCCAACAATGTACCCACATTTTTGCGAAATTAAATTGAGACACAAAAGTCTACATCTCCCGTCAAAAAGATTTAAAAGAATCGAACGATATGGACCATCAAATCCAACTCGACATACAACCCTAATGGGCACTCCACGGAGAAATTAATTATACTAACATCAAAAATTCCCAATTTTAATACCCCCCGATCGCCACACCGGCAGTGCAAATTCCCAATTAAGCAATCACGCTTACGTAACGCACGATCGTGCGAAAAGGTCCCAAGCATTACGCCCACATGCGCCAAAAGCGGATCAATAAACTAACAAAGACGCAGCGTAAATTTCGCGAATTTACTACTGAATGAATAAGCTCGACACGAGCCACGGATACAACACGTACAGACGGTAGTTTCACTTTTATATAAAGCCGCGGATCCCGGCTCCCTTTTCATTAGGATCAGAGGTCAGGCCCGGCGTTAATTAGCTCCTGAGTGAAAGCCGACGCGTTACCTCGGAATTACACGCGTCCGTTCGGCCGCGCGATTATCTCTGCGGCGAGAGGAGAAATTGCGCGTTCAAAAGCGCGGAAAAAATTCGCCAGGCTGATTTCGATCAGCGAAAGAAATTGGGAATACGTCCAAGGGTTGCGTTGAGAGGAGTCGTCGAGGGACGATTGTTCTTGCTCGTCCCTTGCAGCGTTAGCATCCTCGATTAAATGGAAGCTCGTGTTATTATGTAAGACGTGTAATTAGGACTGGTAGATTTTTCGTTGTAGCTTGTGCTAGGTTGGAGAAGCGACAGGTTGTGGAATTATGGATAATGGATGGCTAGATCGAGGTTGTTTTATTATAAAAATGGATAAATTATAATATATATAAAATGTAAATTATAGATACGAGGTGGAGGGATTAGGGGAATATTTGCTGTCAGGTTTTAGTATTTCTTTGTCTCGTTTTAATAAGAAAATAAATTTTGCTATTTTTAACACTAGAATTATCAAGATTGTCAAATTATTTATGGAATTATTTTTTGCAAAATTAATATCGATTCTTCCTCAGATAGGAGCTAATTATTTACACATATTTATCTCCATTGTATTATTTTAATTAATATCGTTTATGTTCACCGTGTTTATGTAGACATTACAAATCGGTAGTTTCAGTAGTGTAATTCTAAGCTTGATTCCTTATTTTTATTTAATTTTCAATTATTTTAATTTTAATTTAATTCTTTACTCGAATATTGAATTTCTTCTTATATTACCTTCCCAACTAATTTTATATTCTCTTATAACAGTAAAAATATTTAATTAATTTTTCAGCAAATAGTTGTCAATTTTTGAAGTCTATAAATATCTGTACATATATATTTTAATTTAATATTTAATCTGGATCACGTAATCTATAATAAACAAAAGTGTCATTTTTCCTTACCATTCTGAGAAACCTACACTCATGTGCATTCCAACATCTCCCTCAAAATATAATAATAAATTTCTATATTAAATTCAAAAATACCGCGACTCTAACATCTCAATAAATTTCAAAAAATTTTCGAAGAAATTCTTCTTGCAGAAATTCACCCCAGTAATTGCCACCATTAATTTATAAAATCCGATATAAAAATAAGACATAATTCAACGTATAAACTTTATCACGGTAAAAAAGATGAGCACTGCCAAAGAAATCCATCTCTCGACCCGTCTCTCATCCCAATAAACTCCAGCATTTCGAAATCCCTGGCACATGATCGAAGCAGCAAGACAGAGCTCACCCGATCTATCCTGGCTACCTAATAAATATCAGCCGTCCTCGCGGCAAACATCGCGGATCCCACGACCACGCCTCACGATCTATTCTGTTCCACCGGTCGGCAGTCGTCGTCAATGATCATAAATCGGGCAGATTTTTCCGAAATCCGAACCTGTTCCCTCTCGGCACTGGGTGAACCCCGGCTACGCTAGCCAAGATCCAAACTCGTCGACTGATGCCTTTGTTTCTCTTCCAGGGAATCAGAGACTCCGGCGAAGGCTGACACTCCCAGGGCGGCAGGTCCGAGAGAAAAGCAAAAGGCGATTTTATGGGATATTCATGGTGGCACAGGTGGCCTGGCTACGTGACGATGAGTATCTGGCGGCGAACGACGCCGCACATAATGGACAGACCGCGTGGGCACGGTTAGTTTTATAGAGCCCACACGTCCGGAATACAAAATCCTCGCTATACTTCCGCGATGAGATCACCTGCCTGTGTTTCTCACTCGAGTGTTTGGCAACTCGACGCGCGCTAGCCGGGCCTAGCCATGAATCACGCGTTGGGACTTTGATGGCTAGACGCTGAGGGACCATTACGCTAGCTCTACGAGGAAAGAGCGGATGAAGATGGCGCTACGGAGATGTTCGATGGCGATGGCTCGGATTTACGTCGCGGTCGGTGAGATGGCTTCTCTTTTTATTATGTGCTTGTGGTAGTGGGTAGATTATTGCTGATGGAATTGGGTTAGAGTAGGGTACCGAGGTTGAGAGGTTAGATCGATGTGCGGGTCTATCGAGAGTTTATTCGAGATTGTCTGGTATTTAATGGTAATTGGTTTATTTCTTTGTGTCTCTCTATGGGGTGCTTCTAAAACTTTGGGATAATTGAATAAGTCGAAATCTACAGATACAAATCTACAGTACATGTATATCTAATGCATTTTCAATTTTTATTTTATTATTATTGGGAACAGGCTTAATCGTTTGAGGTTCTGAGTATACTTAAACCTGAAGTCTTCCAAATTTTTATACATAACGCATAGAAAAAATTTTTGTATTTTAATTTAATTTGAAAAAAAATGTGTAATTATATATAGGTACGTGGTTGATTAAAAAAATCTAAAAATGGAATAAAATTTTGCGTTGCGTTTGATGATAGATTCATGTCTAGTGATAGGTGATAGATCTATTTCTAGATTTAGTTCATGATAGATTTATGGTAGGTTCAATATTAAGGTGTTTGTTGCAATACACGATAATATGCTCCTGTGCCAGGTGGAACTAATAAGCCAATCAAACAGTTAATACGACGTTCGCTAATTGCATTAAAAAAGTAATTAATTGAAATAAAAGAAGGGACCGTAATAAGTGCCTATATGGATGTCGCACGTGCTGTATGTGGCTATATATATATTAATAGAATCGAACGGAAATGTATTAATTGATAATGGAATTGGCGGTTTCCCGATTAAACCAAAGATGATCGACGAAAGAAATTTATGTTCATCTCGTATTTAATGGAAGGCCGAATGTGTGGTAGTTACCGAGGTGAAAAAAAGTCGTTAATCTTTTTAATTCGTTTTAGTACACAATTATAGCAGGTATAGTGTATAATAAGTATATTTCGTGTAATATATTCATATATACAGGTTGGCAATCAGAGGAAGATGTTGGAGGGAAGACGCGAATGATTCAAACAGAACTGCCTTTCAGGGATCACTTTTTCTTACGAGTAACGATGCATATGCATTATGCAAAGGGATAATCCATTTTTTTAAAAATAAAATTGTATATTTCTTCTTCAAACCACCTCGTTATTTTGCATACACAAGTATTCTGTGCAAGTAAATGACATTGTTAAATATAAAATTTTATTTAAAAAAATTTTTAAATTCTTGTAGACATTATGCATTTATTATGGCAAAAATTGTTATTAATTTTTGATCCACTATTTTCGTTCTACTTTTATTGTGAAATTAATAGAATACTTAGTGCAATTAAAATATAATTGAAACGTTTAGGTTTCTGTATAAATACTTCAAAAATACTCAAAAATCCTCCAATATTCGAAACCAAAAGAATTACTCAAAAATATGCAACAAGCCATAATAAATATTCTGAAAAGAAAAAAAAAAAAAAAAAAAAAAAGGAAAAAAAAATCGAAAAAATAAAAATTGAATCGACATTTACCAAATAAAATCATTACTGTTGCAGTATTGCTATAGTAATTTATCCCCTATAACAGTTACAAAGCGAAACAGGCCTATCTACTTACATTCCTCGATACACGGTTCAAAAAAGATTCACGGAATCGTGATTACTTTGAGCGACAATATCGATCCGTAGATCGCGTTCCTAGCTCGCGATAGGGACCTTCTTATTACGTAGGAAGAGGCCAGAGCGATATCCAACCGCAGGTGCATCGGTATCACTCTAGGAGACAGAAGCTCCGACTACTCTGTGGGTCGTTTAACAAGATGGAATTAATTTTTATATCATATAAATACCGGTCGTACCAAAGCTGGGCTTGGTTGATCTTACGATTTCATTAATAAGGAGGCGGGGCTGGGAGATATGGTTTCCGTGTTCGATCTTCCGGTATCGTACCATAAGCTGTACCGCAGTGTATAAATTACCCCTCGCGATACGCGTTTCAAATTGTTTTCTGATGAAACTGATTTTTTCCACGGCAACGGTTCCTTTATTATTTATCGTGGATGTTAAGATTTAAGATTATTGAAACTTCAGTTTACCGAAGTATACTGCAGCCGGGAGACTATGTGTGCGGTTAAAATTGTGGTTTGAAGAGGAGGATGTTGAATTTAGGTATGCGAGTAAATTTAAATACAATATTTAATATTTAGTATAGTATAGTATAGTTAATATAATACTTAAATATGCAAGTATGTAATATTGAATATGTAATCTTTGAATTGTAAAATTCGAAGTTAAAAATTCTTCTGTTTATTCTTTTATTCCTCGATTTTTACTGTTAGCTTGGAATTTTTTATCAGTTTTTATCAACATGGTTATCCAAATAGAAATTTAATTTTCTGTTTTCTAAAACAGAACGATGACAGCTAGTATTATTATAAAATAATATATTTATTCTTACTTTATATTATGATATTATAATCAATAGGAATTTTGATATATGGGATACGATATGATTCTGGTGATTTAAAAATCGTGCAATTATATAGTACATGTACACGTTGACATTTATAATGTAGTGGGGAATATTGTTGATATTAGATATTAAAATATTTATATTATGCAAAATATGTTCTTTTCAAATCATTGATCTCTTTTCCATAATATTTTTATTTAATTCCAAGTAGCAAAAAAAAAAAATATTTTGGATTCCCAAAAATAAAAAGTAAAAAGAAAAAATATAGTTTTTCAAGTCACTGATCCATTCTCCATACCATTTTTGTTTAATTCTAATGAGGAAAAAAAGATTAAATACCTTTCAACCTTCATTTGGACAATTACAAAATCACTGACACCTCGAAACAAAGCTACATCCAGAGTCATATGCAAATGAGGTGCCTCTCGAAGCATGCACCTCTTCAGGGTGGTGCACGGGACTGGATGCACCTTGGAAAAAACGCGTTAAAGCGAGGCAACGCGTCTCGACGCATGTCGACACAGATACGATCAAAGAAACCCTTGTTCCTCTTCGTCGGTCGAACATGGTGCCCCAAGCCATGTACGAACCCTTTCAAGATCACTGGGCTAAAGTTTGCCCCACAAACCAAACTCATTCCCTATTACGACCTCATTTTCACTCCGCCTTATTTTTTATATTTTTCATAGCCTTTCCAAAAATTTTTAATACCAAAAATTCATCGAAAAATAGGAAACGTATTTTATTATAAGTAAATATAAATTTTTCATGGGCTGCGTTGTTTTCTAGCACTAAAAGTGCCAGGATAGTCGATATTTTTTGTCTCAGACCTATTATTTTTACAGTTGCTGAAAATACACAAGTGCTTTGAGCAAAATTAATATTGATTCTCATTCACATAAAATCGTAATAACGTGATCTTCTTTATTTTATTACACCACTGTAATTAACATCAATTATGCACAATTTATTCGGGTACACATGATACAGCGTTGAAGTACAATTTTATTATATTTGCGAATACTTACTCGAAAGGTCGTTGATATTTGCCCATCTGTTAAAGTAGATTTATGATACTACTGGAAGTGACACTCACCTGAAACAATAAAACCATAACGAATAAAGAAAATATTCATATATTAATATAAACGAAACTACGAATATCATTTCTTTAGCTAAAGCTTCTTCAAAGCTGCCTACTATCTTTTCATGTATTTTTATTTTTAATTTTATTTGCAATTTTTTTAAAAGATCTAGAGACTTTAGAAGATCTAATAAGTTCGCTCATACTTTTAGAAGACCTTTTATTCTCACAAGATCTAATAATTTCACTCATCCGGAGAACCTTGAACCTCACCATATCCTCTCATCTTTCGCATAACAGAGATATCCGAAGTAACGACAGAAAACGAGAGAAAAAGGCTATTAATTCCTCAATTTCGAATTAGTTCTACAGTGATTGGAAGGGGGAAGCGCGTCTCAATTAAAGATCGCCGAAGATGGTGCCCACACCTCGCGACACCGGCTCGAGAGGCACTGAGAAATTAGCGTTCGTTCGCGTAATTAGAGTTCATTCGAGTAATTATATAGCCTCGCGTCCAATCGGGAACCCCGGCCGTGCCGCTGGCGTCATTAATAAGCTTATTGATAAATACGTCAGACCAACGTACGCGTCTCTCCTCTCCTCTCCTCTTCGTCTCTATCGCGCCCACGTGTACCCGCATTCCCAATGCGCCGCGCCGATAATGCGAGTAATTACGCCTGCTCGTAGCATGACGTTATTAACAGCTGCGCTTGCATCCGCGATCGGGTGTCTTTTCCAATCGAACGTTATCTCTCGCATTTGTGAGAATGTCTGCATGACTAATGCGAGAGCTTTCTGGAATGGGGTGGTGCGTTTTGCTCCGTTGGATTGGTCGCGTGTGGATGGAGTATAGGTGTGTAGAGGTCTTCTATATAGTCGAGAAATGATTAAGTTGGATATAGTTGGATATAATTAATTTAGTTTGATTTCATTTGGTTTGGTTTGGTTTGGTCGTAAAAACGTTGGACGAAATTGGAGAATTAGGTATGATTAAATTTTATAGTGAGTTGATTGTGAATGAACAGTGGATGTGTGGATAAGTGAGTGAAGCAGGTTTGGTTTGGTATGAGGATGTTGCTTTGGATTTGAAAGTTGGATGCCATTGCTTTGGTTGTAGGTAAAGCTTGGATGTATAGAAGAATAATTATAGCTTGCTTGATTTAATTATAGGAATATTGAGTTAAGTTTGGAAGTTGGATAAGATTGTAGATGAAACTTGAATGTATAGATGAATAATTAAAACTCATTTGGTTTAATTATAGGGATAGTAATTTAAGGTTTACAAACTGGATGTGATTGGTTTAGTTGAAGTATAGATCGGTTATAAACGATGAGTACGTGTATAGATGAATGCATCAAACAGGTTTGGTTTGGATATGAAAATGTTGGTTCAGGTTTGAAAGTTGGGAGTGATTGGTTTGCTTGGATTATGTATTAGTTGTGAACGAAGAATAGATGTATAAATGAGTGCTTTAAACAGGTTTGCTTGCGAAGATATTGGTTTAGGTTTGAGAATGAACACTTTGGTTTGATCATAGAGATGTTAATTTAGATTTGAAAGTTTGATGTGACTGATAGTGAACGAAACGTAGGTACATAAACGAATGATAGAAACTTGTTCAGTATGGTTGTAAAAGAAATGAAGGTACATAGGGAAACACAAAAAGCAACTTATAAAATTCACGCTATTTAAAACACTTAAGTAAATCAATTGATAATAAATATACATAATGAACGAAACCACGATGATTTTCTTATCAAAGTCTGCAATAAATATCTTTCACACCCAAAACAAGAGCTAGACTCTAACCAGCTCTATTAACCCTTTGCACTCGAGAGGCGCCCTTCTGTCGCCATTTGATTATATGAAATTTCGAAGCTCGAAATTAAATAATTCTACTTGTCAATTATTATACGATTTCGTATTTACTACTCAAAAAATATCATCAGCTTTATAACAGAAAATTTGTCATCTCAAAGGGGTTAACTCTTTGCACTTGGCGATTTTTTCGTCGCAGAAAAATAGTAAATCGAACTTTCTGCCATAAAGTCGACGATATTTTTAAAACGAATGTAAATAAGAAATCGTATGCAAGTTGAGACGTAAAATTATTTCACTTCGACATTCCATTGTTGGGTAATTTGAAATTTGATATATCAATTAACATCGATTTCTAGAATCTGATTAATGGTGACTGTGGGTCGCCTCGCAAGTGCAAAGGTTTGAAACCTGACCTCGACCTCGCTTCCCAAAAAATTCGCCGATTTGGCCGCCGATGAATCAGTAATGACCGTATCGAAATAGCTGGCAGCATCCTGTAAGATTAGACCACGATCCGAGCCTCCGTTTGGACCGAGCTCGTGGCGATGAAGCGATCGAGGATCGATACCGACAGCGAGGTCCGGTTTCTCTAAACACTACGTCGATCTTCCCTTTCGTTAACGAGCCGTCGTCGATCCCTAGGGATCGATTCTTCGCCGCGTTCGACCGCATTACGTGCGCCCTGCTTTTTCATTATCCGCCACTAAAAGCACGAATTTCGCCCCATTACGAAACGTCTGGCACTCCCAGTAAGCGAACCTCACCATAGGCGATTTTGGCCGTGCTATGCGGGCCAACCATGCCGATGGATTGCCGGGAATTTTGTAATTTTGTAACTTAACGACATCGATAAGTCGCGATTGAAATATGGCGGTTAGCTTTGGGACATTGTCGCGTGGGATCTTTACGGCTTCATTAGAACGGGTTCCCGTGGCTCTAGGATCGTATTTTGGAGGATTAGAGCCCGGATTAGAGCCCGGATTAGAGTCTGGTATCTATTCAGATTACTATTCGATGGAATTCTTGACAGGATATTTCAATCGTGTTATATTTGTCTGCCCGGAGAATTTATCCGGGATATTCTTGTTTGAATAATTATCTTCGTCATCACTGATTTAATTATCATCGATTTATAATAGCGGAGGACTTTGGTTCAATTTGCAATTTAAATTGGGACGTTATAGTAGATTATATCGGTATTTTACGTTGAGGCATATTGTTCTTTTAAAATGTAGAATATTTATTATACGGAAAATAATTCGCTTCTTAAAAATTTCATTATAGCAAAGTGAATGATACTGATATTATTTGCATTCGCAAGGAGAGGTATTCAGGTTGATTAAAACGAAAGAAAATTGTCATCCAACGTAATTTAACATTTTAAAAAATTCACACAAGTAGGAGCAAGAAATCTATGATATTATTCTTGAAATTAACAATGATACTCGCACGAATAAAAATATAATTCAATTATCTTTCTCACTCTCAAAAAGAAAATTACATGAATCGAAAAATTATGTTAATTCGAATAACAAATGTCGAATATTATTATTTTTCCAAAGATTTTTCCGATTTTTTCTAAAAAGTCCACTGCACAAACATGTGACAACACAAACGCAAATACCTTTCGCGCGACACTTCCCATTGCACGTCTGACAGCTGCAATCCTCTCGTGTTCCTCTCCCACACAAGGTACCCACACGATCACGCACGTCAGCCAGGAACGCGAGTTTGCATAGGGAAGACGGGACTGGCAGCGAGCGAGCGCACGCGACGACAGATCGGTTTCTCTCCGCGAAGAATTCGATCTCGTTCCAGCAGATCCACCTTCCGGGGACTTATTGACGGAGCGGGGCACCGCCACGACCAGACGACCATGCGGGAAAATGACTTAATACGAACATACGAGGGAGTTACACGAGAGATGGCCCGTGGCGATCCGTCGGACCACCCAGCAGGTGATTGCCGTGGAGAGGATCTATCTACGGGCCCAGCTGCCTTCTACGTGCTTAATAGTGCTCTCGCTCCGCATTCCTAGATCGTCCTCAGCGCCAGACGGAAAACTCTCTTGGCCGGATCTTGCCTCCAGGCTCTGAAACGAGTCCTTGTCGTTTTTGTCTCGTGGCTATTTTCTTCCTCTCCTCCTTTTTCCTCCTTTTCCCTCTTTTTCTTCCCTCTTTTTTTATTTTCTCATCGGTGATCCTTCCTTTTCCTCTTTTCCTCTCTGCTTCCTTGCATTTCCTTTTTGCACGCGAGCTCTTTCGTGTTTATTCGTCCGGTTTACGTTTGCACTTGCTCGCACGGCCAACATCCCATTCGAGATCTCCGATCGCGTGTATTGTGCGTTTGTTGCTTGTTCGCCTTGCTGTTGCTAGGCCGATCATCGCGATTGAAGTCCGTGAATTTTCAAAATTTACTATTTCGTGGGCTTTGAAGTGGGTTTGTAGATTCCTTGGATCCTTTTGACTTTTATTTATTATTTTTGATGATGTTTTTGTTAAATATAAACAATAGGAGGATTCCATTGAGCGATTAGGCGTATATATTGTCTCGTTTGTAACAAATAACGGTGATGATCAAGGTGGACAGAGTTTTTGGATCACCCTGTATGTAGAATTCTAACAAATGGATTTTATATCGAGTTATACTTAGTGCTATCAGTTACTATATGGGATTAGAGACTGGTTAGTTGTTAAGGGGAACTTTTTCTGAACCATCCTTAGGGACTTTGTGTCGTACACCCTAGAACAGTCAATATCTGATCACACGACGAACCAAAAATCATCTACAATACTTAGAAAAAGAACCCTATATCCAATCCGATATCATCGTCTAAAGCACATTGTCTAAAATCAATCTCCAGAAGCGAAACAACCTCAAACTCGCCAAAGTAGATCCTTCCATCCACGATCCAACTCACCCTCCAGCTATAGAAACAAGCAACTATCCAAATCCCTGCAAGCATAAATGAAATGGCGTTTGAAGGCTAATCCAGTGTATCATCCACAGGTCGCCGAAGATGAAGATTACGTCGAGGAAACGTGGCTCGTAAACAAGAGCAAGCAGCGACCCTTACAGCCCAGCGTGATCTATGGTGTCCTTATCTGAAGGTTGGATCTTTTGTTTGCATTTCCTCGGCGCAATGGCGGGCGTATCGACTGACGGTATCGATGACGATATTTGTTTTCGAGGGTATTACATCGTAATTAGATGGAGACGTCGAGATAAGCTGCGCGGAGATGCCTGCCCCGCGTCGACGAATCGTTCCACGCGCACGCGCACTGGACCAAATCAAATGTAAATTTCCGGCGCGGAAAGATCCGCTATCTGGCTGACGTAGAGGCCGAGCGGCGCGAATGAAATGCAAATTTCGATACGATATAGATGAGAAATCCGATACCAAGGTCGTTCCTACGCCTCCTCATCAGCTGACACTGATCTCGGGCCAGCCTACCGCAACGCTGCGGTCGTTTTTCGTAACGCTCCGTCGCCGCCATCCCCCTGGCGGCGTTTCGCTGTATTAATTTCCCCTGTCGCCGTGCGCAGCCGCAAAAATTCGTTAGCGCGTTACGCTCCTGTTTCTCGGCTGCGGAACGTAAACCGCATATTCGCGTATTACTACGAGCCGCGACGCAGCCGAATGGAACGCGTCCATCCAACCAGACGCGTCTCGCTGCGTCGGGCCGTTTTATTTTTAGATGACGGGGATGAGGGATCGAGAGGTCGATTGGGTGCTGGATTCACCCTTTTCACAGTCAACTGCACTGACGACGATGAAGGCTTTCAGGGAAATGTGGACAGTAGGGAAGACAATTAAGCCGAAATTATTTTATTATTTACTATTTATTAACACTAAACCTATCAAGGCCTGCCAGGCCTGTCATTTAAAATTCCGCATTCATTGTTATAGTTTTAGCCACTTGTCTTGGTCACTCTATTTGTTTATAAATTCTAATTCTTTTTCATTCACCAGTTATTTAACCGTAGTAGGTTTAGTGTTAATTAAATTATTTTATTATTTTCTTACTTACTTTTTCTTTTAGATTTATTTACTTAGCTAGAGGTTTTAATTTCTTGCATTACAATTTAAATGTGAAAAATTGGGGGTAAAAGTTTCCTTCAATGAATTCACCCTAAATTAAGTTATTTTCTTTCAGTATTTTATTTTTCAAAAAATGCTATAGCTTGCTGGAGGAAAAATTAACGTTGATCATTATTAATATAAGATAAGCCATATTAATTATTGTGTGATATATACCACATAGGTGCTATTTCTACTGTAGATAAGTACTATAGGTAAGTAGATATAGGTATATTTAAATTACATATTTAGATATTGTACATTACTGATGATCTGCAATTCTAGTGTGAAGATTACAGATGTTTTGTGAATATTATGAGTTATTGGTTGGATTACGAGGTATATGATACTGTATATTGATTGTTACGTATTTGAATTTACATATAGAGTTTATTCGATGAAACGTTTCGTTCAAATAACGAAATGCTAGATCGAGAGTCACATTGATCCTAATTGGACATTAAATTCAATGATCTATATGTACACGTGAATGCATATATTCAATATTCTTCAGGTTAATCAATAAAACAAGTACCTGAATTATTTTTGCAACAATAATAATACGTATTTATAAAAACGCGTGGTTTTTGTCAAAATTTATTGAACTTACTAAGAGACAATATGTTATTACCCATTTACTATAGCGAACAGTATTCAATTACCCGGATAGACGGGCATTATTTCAGCAAGAAACACGTGTAACACGAAACGACAACCATACATTCTACTCAATTTTATGCCTAATTTATAGTCACTCTTGCGTTGCATGTAATGTCCACTTTATTGCTTTAGAGAAAGTGCACATAGCAATTACAATACCCCGCAGCTTGATAAAAGTTTTTAAACAATCCACCGTAAACTTTATCATTCGTTCGATCAACCCTTATGTAATTCGTATAACATGGTCAAGAGTGATTATATTAGCACATAGTACCTGAAGAATAATTGAAATACAAATATAGAAATGACTTCATCAAATGGTATGGAAACGAAATATATACAATAAAAAAAAAAGAAATGAATTTAAATATGTACAATAATTAATTCTTGGTATACTATTGGCGCCACTAAGGAGATAATTATCTACAATTTATTATTATAATTGTTTGCATTAATGGATATTAAAAAATTAGTAATCGAGATATTTCCAATTTTCTTTTTTTTTCGAAACCAAACTTTTAAACAAATTTCTCACTGCAAAAGTGTATTAGAATTAACTGAACATCAGGGTATGTCGCCCCTTTTTATGACAATCAGCTGTGATTGTTCTTTCGCCTGAATCTTAGTAGAATTATACCGTATAATTATATTATATATAATAGTATAATTATATAGTCATTATATCGTAAATTGTCATTGTTGTATTACACCGTTACAACGACGTTACAACGATGGTGTCAGGTATGTTACAGGCCTATAGTGATTTTTGGGTCTCCGGGGCCTTTCTCTATTGTTCAACCATCAAGATGTGTTTCGCGTTTTAATTTACAAGGACCCTCTGTTTTCTGAAAAGGCTCAACCTTAAACGCAGTATAGTTCGGAGAGCACTATTGTTTCACTCGTTAATAACTCATAAGGACACGCACATTCTTTTATATCTGTATGAGTATATTTGTATGTTTCATTGATATGATTGACACTTTATATATTTCGTTCTCATTGTAATAACTACTGCAATATAGTTCGTAACTATATAACAATAGTTATTCGTAACAATATAAAAGTCGTGTGCATTATCTCGGATCGGCGGCCATTTGCATCATTCCCCGATCTCATCGCCGACTTCCCGGAAGTGGCGCGACCTCTCCATGGATTGATTTAGGGTGCCGTTATGGCGTCGCGCAACTTTCTAAGTCCGCGGATCGATCGGATCTCGTGGAATGCGTCTTTCCCTGTTTCCCGCAAAAATGCACGATCTGTAAAACGTGGACACGGGCCCACTCGAACCCGCTTGATTTTACGGCGCGTCGTTAAGCGGAAAAATGTCGCGAGGAATGTCCCCGAGGCGATGCAGCGTGCCTCCTAAGATTTCTACTTTCGTAATCGTGATTGTCCCGTGAAAATCATCCGTTACGATGTTGTCCCGAAGACTAATGTATGCACAACATGGGCCGTATTTACATAAATCGGACGTGGAACGACGCGATTATTTTATGAGTGGTACTGCTTCAGGAACGAGATGTATACTCTGCGAATTGATAAGATGAAGTTGTACGAATGACTACGTGCTTTGGAATAGGCTCTTGTGGGTCTTGAGAAGGAATTCGTGGATTGAGGACGTTCGTGAGGGAAAAGTTCATGAGCCAAAATGGCGGACGGAGTTGGGCTCGTCGGAAGTTTTAGTTCCGATGAACACCGAGTTCAATATGGCTGAACGAAAGTTCTGAATTTGTCTGGATGTACGGAATATTAAAACTAAACCATGGTTTGCATGATCATTTCTAAAATTATCATTAAAAATTCCGTATTCGGATGTTATTGACATAATCATTTGTCTTTGCAGTCCCTCTTCACATATATTTTATTAATTTTACAATGTCTTTTGTTATTCCATTTTTTCACAACTTTACTTCGTCTTCAATCATTGGTCATTAGACCGTGGGAGGTTTAGTGTTAAGTCCAAATTTTGGGAGAATATTCTTGGACGTGGAGTAATTTATTAAAGACGATTTACCGAGTGATTCTTTCGATTTTGAGGAAGAATTTGTGAATTCAGGACAATTTTGAGAGAAGGGTTTGCGAGACAAAATGGGGAATCGAAAAATGGTGGTCAAGACAAGAGTTTTAATTCGAACAGGAGTCAAGCATATTTGAGTAAATAGGTTCTTCAGTTGTTCTAATTCTAAGAGTATTAAGTTTAAACTTAAGGAGAATATTTTTAGATGTGTAACAATAAGATAAAGATGATTTTTATTGACAAAGAACACATAGATCTACGAATCTCGTTTTCAGAAATGGCCATAATTAGATGGCAGTTTACGTGATTCTGTGGGAAACTTGGAAGGTGAAAAGGAATGAAAATATCACGAATTAAAAAGGAATATTAATTAAATAATAAGAATATTAAGATGATTGAGGAAATTTTTAAGAAATTCTTTAGCCAATGCCATCAACCCGACTCCATTAACCTGTTCAGGGATACTGGCACATAGGTGTACGTTTAATTTTCTTAAAATTAGTATAAGTGAAATGAAAATTAGAATTAGTTGGAGAACTATTCACCACAGAATCCCTCAACAATAAGAAAGCAAAACCTCGTCGAATATCACAGCTAATAGGGGTTTATTCTGCTTGATAATCACTACTTTGAAATCATTGTAACGTTAACTTAAAAAAATTCGTCCCTGAAGAGGTTAAAAAACATAAATTTCCCGTTTTCCCTTTAAAGAATGCGTATTGTCACAGGCGTGATGGTTCAACATTTGATACCCTTACTGCCACCGTCCCTCTGTCCCTTTCTTCTTTTTTTTTGGATAACTCGTTACCAGTGCTAGCGTTACGATAATGACA
Source organism: Eufriesea mexicana (assembly GCF_001483705.2). Classification (NCBI taxonomy): domain Eukaryota; kingdom Metazoa; phylum Arthropoda; class Insecta; order Hymenoptera; family Apidae; genus Eufriesea; species Eufriesea mexicana. Next base: position 105,642 of record NW_016909451.1, read on the forward strand.
GGTATCGGATCGTAATAACGACAGGGTTGCGGCACACTGGCATCGAAGAACGTTACACTGATTTAACGACCCGTTCCTCTGGTTGTCGTTGGCCACGGGGTCAATTAACAGGCATATTTTTCGTGCAGCGCGCTCGCTGCCGGAAGCGAGCTGCGAAGTCACACGCGATTTCGAGCAGAATCGACGAGCGGTTTTCGAGAGGAAGAATATTCGCTGGTGGTGGAGACTAGCGAATGGAATTGCTCCAGTTGTTGGTCCAGTTTATAATATTTCGTAACACCGTCTGGCATTTGCGTAATTAATCTGTGGAAGATCAAACTCGGTTGAAATATGGATATTTCATATTTCGGACGAATTTCATATTTTGTTCTAGAGATTAACTTCACATTTTGGATTTAATAAATTATTTGTATCCCTCCTATTCTGAACATTTAATCGTTAAATTATAAAAATATTGGCGACTTATATTACGGTATACTTAAGGAAAATTATATATTGAAGTAGTATTTTATTTTATGAAATGTGCGATTTTGGAAAATGTTCAAATTCGAAGATAGGTAGTATCTATAGCTGCTATAGGTAAATGATGTTACCGATTTCATTTTCCGAATTTATTCCTTTCAGCTTGTTTTTATCGGAAATAAAAGAAATCAACATGAAGAGAAGACAGGTTGATGGTATAACTAAATGACCACTAAATGACCCACCTTTTTTATCATATATATATTCTTATGTTCAAAAAGTAATAAAAATACTTAATAAAATACATCCAAGAAATTTGTATTCTAAAAGTATGAACATAGTTATAATTTGTAAAAAGCTTATAAATTAGTATATTTATCGTTAATAACAAATTGTTCACAATGCAAATTGATAATAAAAATGAAAAAAAATTAACAAATTATTGGCTACAACTTGAACTTATAACGCACTTCTGTTAAAATGTACTCATAATTTGAAAAAAGTTTATAAATTGCTACACCGTTTGTTAATAACAAATTAATATTGTTAATAACAAATTGCTTGCAACGTATATTTATAATAAAAATGAAAAAATTAATAAGTTATTAGTTATAACAGCGGAAAAATAATAATAAAATCGGCGAAGTTCGAAAATTTCCGTTGGAGTGGGGGGCTCGGCCGATCGAAGGCTATATAAAGGGCGACGCGACATATTACAACTCATTTGTCGCTTCGACTTCGGAAGTGTCACATCTAAATTTTCGTTGTACGCGAGGGGTGGGGATTCGAAGTGAGGTTGGGGTTGACCCCCACCCTCACCCCACCCCAATTTACTAATAATTTTCTTCTTGTTTTCAGATATTAATTATTCTTGCCTTTCAGGTCTTAATTATTTTTTATTTTTTCAGGTTTTAATTATTTTTTTTTTCAGATCTCATTTTCTCGTTTATATTTATTTTTATTTGAACATTCGAATATTTCATATAATATTCGAATGTTTCTTCGTTAGCTTGTTTATGTCTCATCGTTGGGTTGTTCATATCTCATCGGTGGGTTGATCATATCTCATCGTTGGGTTCTTAATAGTTTATTTATTTTTTCAGATTTTAATTGCTTTTCTTTTCAGGGTTTAATTATTTTTCCCTTTACAGATTTTATATTTCCGTTCCTATTTATCTTTACTTGAGAATTCGAATATTTCTTTTAATATTGGAATCTTTCGTCGTTGGTTTCTTTTTGTCTCATCGGTGGGTTGTTTAACCTTCATGGTTTTTATTCGTTCGTTTTCTTTCCTCGTACTAATCCGTTTTCTTTCAAATTTATATTAACAATAATATATTCTGTTTTAGCTTTTAGGTTTCACAAGATTCTCAAGTTTTCTCAAGGCTTCATTTGCGACATATCAATGAACAACACGGGATGCGTGCGTTTAGATGTAAGTAGACCTAAGTAGCCATAAGATAGGAGCTTAGACTAAGTTCCATGTGCGTGTTATCTATACAAAGGTACGCTACCTAACTTGGAGCGAAATTTATAAATTCTCTATCTTCCTCTACCTCCCTCGTTTACCAAATAGAACATAATTGTTCTCGTAATATTCGCGATTGTTCTTAAGTACCGACTGATCTACGCGACATGCACTCGTGTGCTCGATAACTCCATGTTTCATAAGTCATCCAAACGATCGTTCCGACACTCACCCTCGCCACTGCCACCCTTGTCGCGCGTTTTCGAATAATAGTGCCGAATGTGTCAGTGGGTGTGAAATCGTGCTGCGTAATAGACTTTCTTGGCTTCTATTTGCGAAATTAGGCTTTTTGATTAGGTTTGTTCTATATATCCGTGTATAGGGAATTTTTCTTTAACGGGATTGATTATTTTTTGGGGATTTCGAGCGTGCGTTTTCGAATAATAGTGCCGAATGTGTCTGTGGGTGTGAAATCGTGCTGCGTGATAGACTTTCTTGGCTTCTATTTGCAAAATTAGTCTTTTGGATTATGTTTTTTGTGTATAACATTATTGAGTTGGTTGTAGACAATATTCTAGTGAAATAAACTGGCACGAGCAACTGTAGAAATATAGTGGACTTATGGAATATCACCAGCGGAGGTGTCAAGAATTATATTTTATTGTGAAAAAGAATTAAAGCTGTAAAACGAATTTGTATGGTATGATGTGTATTGGTTTCTAGGTTGGTTAACCATATGACGTGCAACATAGAAATCCTCGATGGTCAAGCCATTATTCATAAACAGGAGGCGGTTTATTCAGACGGAAGGAATGAAATTAATTTAGGTGATGGATTCTTATAACAACAAAATATGGAGCATACAGTGAGATTGAAAGGTATGTTGTATTCCTGATCTAAATGAATATTAATATCAGTGGTCAAAGTCAATGATCATCGCTAATGTGTTAAGTTTCAGAATGATGCAGCTGAGGTATATAAAGAAGAGGTAGAAGTACAAATTGAAACAGTGAAAAGAGGAAACGCATATTATGCAGAATCGAGAAACAGAAAAGAGGCAGCATATGTATCAACAGAGAAGAATGTATGGCATCGACATGGAAATATGAGGATCATTGAAGAACTGGAGAATGAACAAGTGGTAATAGTTATAAAAGGTAAAGTTAAACGGAATATAGAGTGTAACTGTTACATTAAGGCAAAAATGTGTGGAAATATCTAGAAAGTTGGAAACTATAAAAGCAGCAATATAATGGTGCTGTGGTATATCATGGAATTCATTGGGCCAATAAAGCCAATGTCAAAAGGATGTAAACGGTACGTCTTACCTGTTGATAATTATTCGAGGAAAGAGCCATTTGGTTGACTGATTTATAAATGACTAAAGATTTAATATGAAATGTTATTCATGAAAGATTTTTTCTATTATAGGAGACTTACAAACATGAGTAATATTCATATGCAAGAGCCAGCCACTAAGGATAAAGTAATAAGTATCATTTCAATGGATTGTATATCTGTTTTTAAAAATTTAAGCGATATACAATATTTACTTTCCAAATTTCTATATTAATATATTAAATAATTTCTAATTTGAATTACAATAATAAATAATAAATTTTAATAAATTTTATTTTAAAAGTATTTTACATTAATCAAACTAATATATTTGTTATAACTAGGTTGTAATGAAAACAACTGTTGGTGATGTTGAGTTAGAATTATGGGCAAAAGAAACTCCAAAAGCATGTAGACATTTCATACAATTATGCATGGAAGATTATTAGGGTGACTCTATCTTTCATAGAATTATCAAAGGATTCATAACACAAGGTGGTGATTCGACAGGTACAGGAGAAGGTGGTAAAATATATGGAGAACCATTTAAAGTGAGACTATATTTAAAAATGAAATGAATTCCTCTTTTATTCAAAAATAATTATAATCTATATGTGTTTTAGGACGAATTTTATTCAAGATTACGCTTTTGTCGACAAGATTTAATTGCTATGGCTAATGCTGGAAAAAATGAGAATGGTTCCCAATTCCTCTTTACTCTTAGTTTAACACCAGATTTGCAGAATAAACATGCAATCTTTGGTAAAGTTATAGAATATACCATATGTAACATGCTTAGAAAAACTAAAACAGCAGCAGCAGTATTATTCTTTGCAATGAAAGATTTTGTTGCAGAGATTTCAATCTTTTATCATTGGTGGAGAAGCAAAGAAAGATGAAGAAGAATCTGTGATATTAAATAAAAAGTTTACTGGTAAGGGCAAATCAGCTCATGATCATTTATCTGATCCAAAATTAAGCTCACAACCAGCTGTTGAACCATCTGGACTTGCAAATAAAAAATGGAAGGAAGACCGCAGTAGCGATTGGGAAAGTGACGACGAAGTACAAACTCAAGGAGAATTACAAGTTGTAAAGAAACAGAAAGAGTTAGTTTGCTATTTGTATTATAACTATGTCATAGAAAGTAGGAATTTTTATTGACTGTCTCTTATATTTATATTTTCAGCGCAATGAAGGAAATGATAAAAAATACATTGAGAGATACCGAAAAGGAACCGAAAAGAGTACAAAATTATAGAATAGATAATGTTAAAGATGATAAGGATATAAAGGAAAATGAATAGGGAATAAAAGCTCCTCATGAGGTTCAGCACAAGAGAAAGCTAAGAAGATGCACCATAAGAGATATCAAGAATTATTAGGACAGCTCTTGTATTTAAATAGAATCATTTATCATATGTTTATAAATATTGTACATATCTATATGGTCATTGTAATGATAATTATTACGTGATATGTATTAGGAATAATCTTTTTTTGTACGGTCCGTGATACGGACATCTACTCAGATTCTAATGTCTATATGTCATTGTTTATTATGTCGTTAACAATTAACACGTATATGTAAAACTTTCAAAGTGAATAAAAAGTACTTTAACATATAAACATCGCAGTTTCATTTTCTTTTTACCAAGAACAAAACCACGCATCTTCATCTGCGACTTCATGTTCGATAGGCTATTAAGAGCGTAAAAAAAGGGAAGGAAAATGTGTTATACTTATTTATGTCTTTTTATTGTTTTGTTTCTCCCGCCCAACGGGTCACGTGGTTTTACATTCGGCAGTTTCGATCAGCGCCATCTATTATTTGGCTCCAAATGCTCCAAAAGTGATAGGAATATAGGATAGGCAAGGAGGTCGTCGACCTGCGGTTCACGTGGTAGACAAGGACAGAGTGAGGATAGAAAAGGATAGAATGGCTCCGCCAGTGAAAAATTATTAATTACTCAATTCCCGTAAACAGTTTGTGAACTTTTATAATTTCATTGCAAAGCTGGAACTTCAGGCTACATTCTTATATAACTTTTGTAAAGAATTTAGCTCTAAATTGTTAGTTATTAATTTTCGTTTTATGGCGTCTCTGATTTCGTAACGGCGACCATCACGATCTTCCATGGAAATATTTAATACTAAACGAAACTAGAAGCAAAATGTGATCAAAAGTTATATGAGAAGATTCGCAAGGACATTGTCTTTCCAACGAGTGCATAAAGTTTCATAAATTAATTGCGTAGAGGATAGTAATTAATGAAAAACCAATGGCGTCTTCGACAATCTTCCACAATAATTCAAACATTTCGTAGAATAATTATTAATAATTAATTAATCAGGGACAAATTTATATCGAAAAATTTATTGGAAAGTTCTTGAAGGTTCTGCCTTTACGATGCAATTATAAAAGTTCATAAATTAATCACAGATATCGAGTAATTAGTGAATTTTCCACTGCCGATTTGATTTATTAAAATATATTCGGAGCACATAACCAGAGTTAGTAAACTGACATCAGAGCCATCTATGATTCTGGACTCCAAGCTCGAGTTCCGTAACGAGAACATAGATGGCTCTGATGTTAGTTTACTAACTCTGGTTATGTGACCCGAATATATTTTAATATATTTTAATAAATCAAATCAAAAAGTTTTATACATTCTTTATTAAATTTAGCCGGAACAGCGGTTTCAATTAGACAATCGGCATTCATCTCTTTACCTTGCAGACGACAAATATGCAAAGGTAGGCGATTACAACGTAATTATAAAATTTCATAAATTAACCACAGAAATTGAGTGATTTATTAATTTTTCTCCAAATAAACAGGAGAGTGCATGAAAAATGAGAAAATATTGCAAACAAATACCGGAAGGATTGTTGTGTCCATGCAAGTGTGTCTGCATCACAAAAGGAATGTAAGTATTTGTATAATCATAACCTTCAGCTGTAAACGCATGGTGTAAGATATAAGGCATTGCTTTTCGATCTTTCATTAGTGATAGCAGAGCCCGGTTGTGAGGAGACCATATTCTGTTGAAGTAAAGAGGCATGTGCAACAGTAGAAAAATATTGGACTCATGGAATATCATCAGCGTAGATGCCAAGAATTATACTTTATAGCAAGAAGAAGTTCAAGCAGCAATACAAATATGTAAAGTATATGTCTACTGGATTCCAAATCGGTTAACCATATGTCATACAAGATAGATATCCTTGAGGGTCAAATAAAGATTCATAAACAGGAGGTGGTTTATTCAGACAGAAGGAATGAAGTTAATTTAGGTGATAGATTCTTATAACAACAAGATATGGAGCATACAGTGAGATTGAAAGGTATGTTGTATTCGTGATCTATATGAATATTAATATCAGTGGTCAAAGTTACTGATCATTGATAACACATTATGTTTCAGAATGATGGAGCTGAGGTATATAAAGAAAAGGGAGAAGTTCTAATGAAAGCAGAGAGAAGAGGAAACCCACATTATGCAGAATCGAGAAACAGAAAAGAGGCAGCATATGTATCAACAGAGAAGAATGTATGGCATCGACATGGAAATATGAAAATCATTGAAGGGAAGGGGAATGAACAATTAGTTATAGGTATGAAAGGTAACGATAAATTGAATATAGAGTGTAAATGTTGCATTCAGGTAAAAATGTATAGACATATTTATAGGAACTTGAAAACTATAAAGGCAGCAAGACTAATGGGGCAGTGGCACTTAAAGAAAGTGAACATGATATTTTGATCCATTTTGTATATCTGAAGGGTAAGTTTTAAGATTGCATGCATTAGGAAGTAAGATAGATGAAGCAATACTTGGAACTAAAATTTTGACTATGTTGCTGGGCAGGTATCGTGTATTTGCAAGTGTCTAGGAGTTAGCACAGTAAGAAGAATAGACAATAGATCATTTCACTGCTTGTCTAATTGTTAAGGACTTGCGGGTAGAAGCAGATCAAAATGAATACCTAGTCTTCACAACTCAGGGACATGAATGTTTCAAGTGTAACTCAACTAAACATCTTGCACATACATATTGGAACAACAATAAAGGTAACAAAGAAATAAAATGCTTTAGTTGTGGTAGATTGAGACAAAATTCTAAAAACTTTTCAGTATCAGGATGAAAAGAAGAGGCATTAGAAATGTAATCTCCATCTGGGACATGTGAGTAGTCCTATCATTTGGAAAAAATCAGTGGGATTGTTATTTTAAAAACGTAAAGGAAAAGAAAGAGATAAGGATAAAAGCTGAAAGTATGTTTCTTGACAGAGAGCAATGGAATAGCACAATGGATTTTGGACTGTGGAACAAAGAGTCATGTTGTTAGTAAGGTAGAATATTTTAAAGAATGGGAAGAAACAAGGATGGAAATTGGATCAGCACAAAGAAATAATATTTGTATGTTCTACATTTCAGACAGAATTTATTATCAGTAGATCTGATAACTGGGAATGATGGCGAGATGTTCAAGGAAAATGAAGTAATATTTTATGAGAATAAAGGAAAATTATTAGTAAGGAAGAGATGTAATAATGGACTTAATAGTGTAGAAGAGTCAAAACAAAAGATATATGCTAGAGCATTACTAGCAGAGAAGAACAAGAAGCTGGTAAAGTGGCACAGAAAATTGAGCCACCTAAGTGTTGGAATCATGTGAGTGTTGTCGAAGAAAGCATTGGGAACGATATTATCGAAAAGAGAACTAGAGGCAAGAATTGGTGAATGGAAGATATATGTTGAAGCAAAACAATTGAAGCCTGCATTTGTAGAGACAAGAAGAAGGGCAAAAAGGTTCATAGAAATAACACATTCTGACATATGTGATAACATTAAATTTTATTAATTTTGTGATAATATATCTTATGGAATCAAATATTGAAGCATTACAGAGATTGTAAAATTATGTTGCAGCAGCAGAAGCAAAGTAGAACAACACACAGACTTCAATACAATAATGGAGGAGAATATACCATCTGAGAGTTCAAGAATTGCTGTAGGCAGACGGGCATTCTAAAAACGTACGATTTTTTGATAAAACGAAGTATTATGGGAAAGGTATAAAGATTAAAAGGTACATCGTCGTCTTATAAGTTAGATGAGAGTATCCTGAGTTTATCAAAGTTTAAAAGAAAACCCCCTAGTGTACTTAATGAAAATTAATAACAAATTCGACCGCAACAAATTGTTCGCAATACAAAATTTATAATAAGAGTAGAAAATTAATAAATTATTGACTATTACTTGAACTTATAAAGAACTTATATACAAATGTACAAATAATTTTCAAAAAGTTTATAAATTATTGTAGTTATCGTTAATAATGAATTGATTAATAAATTATTCGCGATATAAATAAATATTAAATATTAAAAAGTTAACAAATTGTTGCCAATTACTTGAATTTATAACGTACGTGTGCTAAAATCTACATATAATTAAAAAAAGGTTATAAATTATATACCTATTGTTAATAATAAATTGTTTGCAACATACATTTATAATAAAAAAGAAAAAAATTAATAAGTTATTGGCTATCACTTGAATTTATAACGCAATTGTCACAAAGGAATTTATAATTTGCAAAATGTTAATAAGTTATTGCACTGATTATTAATAATAAATTAATATCGTTAATAATAAATTGTTCGCAACGTAAATTTATAACAAAAATGAAAAAATAAATAAATTATTGGCTATCCCTTGAATTTATAACATACTTGAGTCATAAAGGAATCTACAATTTGCAAAAAGTTTATAAATTGTTACATCGATTGTTAATAACAAATTGCTTGCAACGTATATTTATAATAAAAGTGAAAAAATTAATAAATCATTAGCTATTACAGCGGAAAAATAATAATTAGTAGAATCGGTGAAGTTCGAAAATTTCCATTCGCGTTGGGGGGCTCGGCCGATCGGAGGCTATATAAGGAGCGACGGGACTTATACAAAATCATTTGTCGGTTGGGCTTTGGTAGTGTAACATATAAGTTTTCGTTGTGCGCGAAGGGTAGGGATTGGACGTGAGGTTGGGGCTGGCCATTCCACCCTCACCCCACCCCATTAAACAATTTACTAATAATTTTTATTTTGTTTTCAGGTATTAATTATTTCTTTATTTCAGCTTTTTATCTATTTATTATTTTTTCTTTTTCAGCTTCTAATTATTTTTTCTCTTTTCAGATGATAGTCATTCCTTTCTGTTTATTTTTATTTGACATTTCGAATATTTCGTATAATATTCGAGTGTCCCATCGTTGGGTTGTGTATGTCTCATCGCTAGGTTGTACATGCCACATCATTGGGTTCATCGTTTCATTTTGACTGTTTTTGTAGTTTTCTCTTACTAATCCGTTTCTTTTCAGGTTTTAATAATTTCTCTTTTCCAGATTTTATTTTTCATTCCTATCCGTCTTTAATTGAAAATTCGAATATTTCGTATAATATTCGAATGTCTCATCGTAGAGTTGATCGTTCCGCTTTTATTTCGTTCCTCCTTACTAATCCGTTTTATTTCAGATTTATATATATATTTTTTTTCACGTTTATATATTTCCTTTTCAGGTTTATATATTTTCGTTTTAGGTTCTCAAGTTCTTCAAGATTTCATTCGGAAGACATCGTTGGACGACACGGGATGCGTGCGTTTAGATCTAAGTAGTTATAAGCAGTTATAAGATAGATCACTAGACTAAGTCTCATGTGAGCGTTATCTGTATAAAGGTAAGCTACCTAACTTGGAGCGAATATAGACATTTCATATTTTCCCCCTCGTTTACCAAATAGAACATAATTGTTCTCGCGATAATCGCGATCGTTCTTAAGTATCAACTAGCCTACGCGACGTACTCTCGTGTGCTCGATAACTCCATGTTTCGTAAGTCATTCAAACGATCGTTTCGACACTCACCCTCGCCACTGCCACCCTTGTCACGTATCGGCTCTAGGGTGGTCAGCGGGCTGGCACTCACCTGGGTCAATTCGTGGGTCTGTCGGCCTTAGTCGTCCTGGGCACCAGCGCGTGTACGACCGGGGTATGTGTCCTGTAGCCGGACATTGCATATGGGCCTGCGGTCAGACCCCATGGGATGATTAATTTCTCCCCCATGTGGCAAAGGCCTGCGTGATCGGCTACAGGGCCTCGCTAGGGACCCTCGGCTTGATTTTGGGTGTTTCGCTGGTTTGTCGATCGCTCTCGTTCACGAGTAAGTCATGGCAGGGTCTGTGGTGGCTGGGTGAGCTAGGTTCGATCGGGAGCGTGCCGAGACACGAAGTTGTCTTGTAAACGAGAGTACGTCTCGTAGGCTAGTCGGTCTTTCGAATAATCGCGAACTCGTTCGGGCGCGATCGAGATTTTTAACTTACTCGCGTGTTTTATATTTTATTCCCTATTTTTATGAGGAATAAAGATATCTTAGTGTAGCGACAGTAGAGTTGTAGTATACCGAATCGAAGTCCCTTTTGTAAGACACGAAATATAATAAAGTGTCTATAGATTTTCACTTTAACTTCTTTCGCTTCAAGTTAGATTAGGCTATCTTTGTTACGCATAGCACCAGTAGGCTGCGCCAATAGGGCGCATGTCGGGTCTCGATACGTAGCCACCTCCTCGTGGTGAGACCTGGTAATTGGTATCGTTTTCCAAAAAAAATTTTTAGGAAACGATACCAAGCTAAGAGCTACGCACAAACAAAGAGAGTACAAATACTTTGGGTCATTGATTTAGTTGAAACTTTCCAGGTTTGTAGATTTAGTTACCTAGTTCAAGAAAATATTCCATTATAGGGGCAATTATTCAATAATTTTTGAGATATTTATGATTAAAGCTTAATTATTCTTAACTAACTATGTCTTACGAATATTTATCGACATTTCCTAAGAGCGATTGTGGCGTAACGGTGACATGAGAATGTTTGTACTTCGATGGGACCAGGGTTCGATCCCGTCTATAATTAATAATTCTTTTGCATCTATTTCGTATTTTGTATTAATTTTTCGCCCATGAAAACATATAACTTCAAATAAATTATAAATAAAATTGTTCAATAAAAGAAATATTTATTTATTGTAAATTATTTGTTTTCATGGGCGATAAATTAATATAAAATAAAAGTAGATTCAAGAAAAAAACTATTTATTTACGGAACGGAATCGAACCCCGGATCACTAGCAAGGTAATTTTTGTATGTCGTTATTAGGCCACAACATCATTTGATAATTATTTGAACTAAATTTGGAATTAAAGTAATAACAAAACGTTAATCACAAATATCTCAAGATCTATTGACTAATTGCCCTTATAAAGGTGCATTTTCTTGAACTGTATGACGAAATCTACAAACCTGCAATGCTTCAACTAAATCCATGACCCAAAAGACTTGCACTCTCCTTGCAAGTTTAAGATATTTCCTGTCTCTTGTAAATTTTCAATGCTCTTTTTAAACTTTGAAAATAAAGAATGAGCAATATCTGATGAAATAATATAAAAATTAAGACGGAGAAAGGTAAGTATTGCAAGGTAAGTATAACTAAGGTAGGTATAAAATTTATCTAATAAACTTTTACCGACATCAGTCAGCGCCATCTATGATATTAGACTGGAAGCTTGTGTTCTAAGTTTGTTACGTTAGCGCCACCTATGATTTTGGACTGCAACACAAACTTCCAGTCTAGGAACATAGATGGTGCTGATCGCAGAAAATGACTGCAAAAGTATTGTCCAAAGAAGTGGCAAAAATATTTTTCACGGGCGGCAAAGGTATTGACCACGGAATTCTTGGAAATGACGTCATTTCTCGGAACTGACTCGGCGAGCGACCTCCTGTCATGTCATGTTCTCCTGATACAAAATCGCGAAATCGGCCGAAAATTTTACGGCGAGGCTGCAAAAGTATTGTCCAATGAGGCGGCAAAAGTATTGTCCAACTAGGCGGCAAAAGTATTGTCCAACTAGACGGCAAAAGTGTTATCCATCGAGTCAGTAAAAATATTGACCACGGAATTCTTGGAAATGACGTCATTTCTCGGAACTGTCTCGGCGAGCGACCTCCTGTCATGTCATTTTATCCTGATACAAAATCGTGAAATTGAGCAAAACCTTTTTCGCACAAGCTGCAAAAGTATTGTCCACGAAATTCTTGGAAATGATGTCATTTCTCGGAACTGTCTCGACGAACGATCTCCTGTCATATTATGTTCGCCTGATACAAAATCGTGAAATTGGCCAAAGCTATTCCGTACAGGCTGCGAAATTTTTGTCCGCGCAATTCTTGGAAATGACGTCATTTCTCGGAACTGACTCGGCGAGCGACCTCCTGTCATGTCATGTTCTCCTGATACAAAATCGCGAAATTGGCCGCAAATTTCATAGTCAGGCTGTAAAAGCATTGTCCAGAGAATTCTTGAAAGCAATGTCATTTTTTTGTCACATTTTGTGTCACAATGTCTCCTTTAATGCTATGTTCGCCTAACATAAATATGCCAAATTGGCAGAAAGTTTCATGCCAATTCTACCAAATTTTTAGGCTTGCAATTCTTGAAAATTCACGTCAATTTTTTTTAATTCTGTCAACATGACAGCTCCTTTAATATTATAATCGTCTAATATAAATTTGCAAAATTAATAGAAGACTTCATGCGAACGCTGCAAAATTTGGGGGCCCAGAATTCTTGGAAACACTTATTAATTTCTTGACATTCTGTCAATGTACTCTATATATTTGTGTAAACTGATTTTTGTATCGTTGCATAACTATAGCGCCATATCATTGAAAATATAATTATTTACCATACCCTGTCACCTCACATGTTTGATAATTTTTCATTCACACTCATAAGTCTGAAACGCTAAAAATGTGGGTGCTATAGTTATGCTATAGTTATGCTCCTCGGGATACATCCTAGAAGTACATACCTCGCGAGCATCAAGGAAACACGAGATAAGTATCGATGAAGGTTAAGTACACGGAAACGTAAATGAAGTATAATAAGGATATTTATCACCGCGACTATAAATTATCGATCATCCATGAATCACGAATAATAAGCCCTGGGACTGATAATAACAGGCCTGGATAATAAACAGCATGCGAGTATGATGTCATCATTGCCGATGATCTTACATCGTAACAATAACATTATATCTAAACTTCCGTTCAACCACTTTAATATCGCGTGATCTAAAATCGAGCCGCGACGTTCGCTCATGAATTTTAATATAACTGGACTTGAAACAGCTTTGACCAATAGCGGGCAAAACAATGAGTTGTTTATCTTAGTGTGATCCAGGCAACCTCCATTTGTCAGGCTACTCGTTTTTGCCACGATTTCCCTGATGATCGTTAACTTGAATTATCCGTAGACAAGTATGTAGATCCTGTGCTACTTCTTCGAGCATTTCACTGAGATTAGCGCCGTAATATTTCAAGCTGTAAAATAACTAAAATCGCAATTACCTTCCGAAGTACTTAATAACCAGCATCGTTGCTGTACCTTCGCATGCAACATAGCGCGAGATACTATTGCTGCGAGGTATAAAGCGTGGTCATAAACTAATTCCTCAAGTGGTGTCACCTATTGACGCCCTGCGGGTCCCAAACGCGTGTAAGACCCTCTTTTGCTCACGCGGGATGGATGAGGAGCGATGGTGTAACTCGGCATAGATTAATTCGAAAAATAAAGCGCAAATGTATAGTAATGCACTCGACACACGTGTCATACGGTCAATTCGTTTTACGTGTAAGGGGAGAAGAGAAGATGGTTTTAAATAAAAGATAAAGATTCCTTTATTTTATCATTTTTAAACACTTATGTCCTATCGTTACACTGAATATGAAAGTACTATGAAAACTATACAAAACAGTACTTGTAAGAGTACCATAAATACCATTCAGAATACTAAACGTAAGTGTACTATAAGAATTATACAGAATACTCATGTAGGACTATTATAAGAACTGTACAGAGTACTTACATAAAACTAATATAAATACCATTCAGAACACTGCACGTAAGAATACTATAAGAACTATACAGAACATTACATATGAAAGTAACTTTGACAATATTTAGAAGACTACATGTGAGAATACTGCAAACACTATACAGAAGACTGCATTTAAAAGCTCTATAGACACTATACTGAGCATTACACATAAGAGCACTATAGAAACTATACAGAACACTACATATAAAAGTAATTTTGACAGTATCTAGAAGACTACATGTGAGAATACTACAAGATATGATAATAAATTACACTCGACGTTTCACACGCGTGAAGTCCTTGTACTATTGATGCTTCTTGCCCTCGATCGTTTCATAACGATCTAGAGCAATCGAGAGCACAAAGCCGCCGCCATCCTTATGTCGGCGACCACTTGGACCAGATTGCCAGTGGTTCACTTACAATATAATATAAATATAATATTACAATATTACAATATAATATATTATAAATAAATATAAAATATATATCGATGTAAAAGTGAGTGATGTTTGTAGGAAAGAATGAGTGGATCTAGTATGCGTGTAATATATTGTATAACTAAATATAAATGTAGGATTATTGCTAGATTAATCCTATGCATTCCCATGCACTCACTTAGAAGTAAGACCGCACACCCATTCCCCTCGCTATCGCTTTTAATACTATTTCCTTTGCTAGTGTCTTTCCCTGCTCGCAATATCATATAAATATTAAAATATTAATATAATAATATTAAAATCTATGTCACCATTACCACAACCTAGGTCCTGCTCCTCTTACGAACTCATCAATATATCTTTCATTCCATTTCTTGAATGACCAAGATGCAACTACTCCAACATCCTCGTTTAACTTGCAACCTCGCCATGCATCTCGCTGAAACCACGTTTCAGCGATAACGCATTCCGTTCAAGCCGGACCCAGGCCTAAAAATCTCAGAGCAGCTCGTACTCGTGTAATTACATTCGTGCTAAGAGCGCATTCATAAAGATCAACACTCTCGGTGCTGTTGATCCCAAGCGCCGACATCGTCTAACCGATGCAGCGACGAAGCAACCAAAACCAACATGGCTGATCGCAGATACGTCAGAAGTACGTCGATGGAAAAGTCAGCAATCGAACCGATAATTATCGACCGTTCGTCATAAACGAGACACATCGTACGGTTAACAGGAACCGTTGGACCAGTGCTAATCACCTGTATGGGTAATTAAGTTCTAGAGTTAACGAGATGCCACGGGAAATCTCGCATCGTGCCACTAGGTTCGCGATAATAACCTAGAGGGAGCAGAGAGTCGCTCGAAAGCTTTCGTATCGAGTGAGAAAAAGATGAAGAGAGGAGAAGAGAAATTGGAAAAAGAATGAAGGCTAGATCCGATGAATTAGCAGGCTGAACCGAGATATTACCCTTTAATTGTGGCTAATTAATCTAGGCCGTGGTGTATCACCGAGACAGCTTTGATCCGCCCATTTCTGTTAATACGACGTTCCACGTTTCACGTTTTCTTGCTATTTTCTTTCCTCTCTTTGATAAGATCGTACGAAAGATTGGTTCATAGGAGGAACGGTCCTGATGCACTTCGGAATTGGATCAGAAGATTCGTTTACGATAGCTCGTTAAAATTAACGGCGATAGTTGAAGCCTGAAGTTTTACTGCGAATGAATTGCTTTAATAACACTGAGGGGAGAATGTTTATTTCTGTTTCGGAGTTTCATTTTGAAGATAGTTGGATGAAAGTGTGAGAATTATATAAGGAGTATGGGATGGATTGGTTGAATAGGGTTATATATAGTGTCTGTAACTGTTTTTTATCATATCTATAGTGATCTTACATGGAGTAGCTTTTAGAAAGTCTATGATATTCTTACGAGTGTGCTTTTTTATGGTGCCAACACTGTTGTTATACACAGTGTCCTGATTAGTACCTATAGTGCTCTTATGTGTAATGTTCTGTATAGTTTCTATAGTGCTTTTATGTGTAATGTGCTGTATAGTGTTCATAGCACTTTTAGATGCAGTTTTCTGTCTAGTATTTACAGTATTCTCACATGTAATCTCCTATATACTGTCAAAATTACTCTTATATATAGTGTTCTGTATAGTTCCTATAGTGTTCTTATGTGTAATGTTCTGTATAGTGTCTATAATACTTTTAGATGTAGACTTCTATATAGTATTTACAGTATTCTCACATGTAATATCCTATGTACTGTCAAAATTACTTTTATATATAGTGTTCTATATAGTTCCTACAATGTTTTTACGTATAATGTTCTGAATGATGTTTATAGTAGTCTTACATGAGTATATCGTATAGTTCTTATAGTACTCTTATGTCTACTATTCTGAATGGTATTTATGGTACTCTTAGTGTTCCGTTCTGTATAGTTCTCATAGCACTCTCATATGCAATGCCTTATATAGTAACCATATCGTTTTTCGCTATAAGACCATTTATTAGAAAATTAGTTCAACGTAATTGAAAGCAGTTTAAACACAAAGTGTAACGTAATTTACATGTTACTTAAATCTAACCCTAATCATGACCACTGATTTTAATATAATCTCTAGAAAATACCTATAGGTGAAGTACCTGGTACTATAGGAATATACCGTACGGAGAACCGAAAGCGGTCGCTGGAAAGTAATACTAAATGCGTAAGAGTGCATTGTACGATCATGCAAACCCTTGTTAACATATTTATGAAATTAACATTTATCGATCGTATATTACTCACGACGGGACATTGTAATTTCCTTACATAAGTCCCGTGTCACGTAGGAGGAAACAAGACAAGGAAAGAGGAGGTTGTAGACCTGCTACGTATTTCCAAAAGGAAATCGTTTAGATCATATATACCTCCCCAATTTCTCTACTTATTGATAATAATTTCGAATTTCATAGTAACCTTCTGAAAATCGTCCGTTATAAATATTCTCACCACTCCCAGTATCAGTATTTATCATTTTGCATAATTAACACCAAATTTAATAAATATGACAGAACAAATTCGTCTAAATATACTTCGTCCATCTTGTCTACTTTATTTCCTCTAAATATATCAAATATAATTTGAACCTATGCTAAATATATCAAACATAACTTCGATCCATGCTAAACCCATCAGACACTGTACATAACATTTCAAATCTTCATCCTGCATACTAGATAGAACCAACTTCCACTAACCTGACCTGAGGTATAAAATTAACTCAAAGGCGAGAAGCAAGTAACGAAATTTATGTACCATTTTTGAAGACAGTCGGCTAGCCCAACAACTTCCCATCTACTCCCATCTATCTTGATCGCCACAGAAACACGTAGACAAGAAACGCGTGAAAAATGCAAGTCGCCATAAACAGTGCTGCCGAGGATCATTTGAACGAGCAAACAGCATCTTTGTAAGCAAAAGGAATTGATAAATTATCGGAAAGATGGTGCATAGTTACACATAATGCCCGCCATTATATCACGAGTTAATGAAGAAAGTAAACATATTGTAAGACGAGCCTGCAGGCACGAGCATCGTCAGAATTTTCCAACGAACCTAACGCGTTACCTGTTATACGGATTCGAGAAAAGAATATAATTAGAGAGGATGGGAGTAATAAAAATTCAGTAGCAGGCCTGTCCACCGGCAGGGCTTCTGACACCGTGTAATTATTATAGTAAATTATTATAATAAACCCGAGGATCGCTGGCCTAACGACGAGATGAAAGGGGCGATTTAAAGTTTAGAACAAATGAAGGCATCAATATCTTCGCAGGAAACGTCGGTTTGGTTGTACGTTTTCTATAAGACCGGCGTCAGAGGTTCGATCACGACGGAAACAAAATGGCCGAGGAACGTTCTGCAGACGTGGCAGGCTATAGTCAACGGCCTCGAGGATCGTAATGTAAATGCGAGAGACAAAAATGTCGTATAAACGCAAATTCGGAAGCGTCTTGACAAAAAGTTGTAACGAGAATATAAGAAGAAACGTGGTAGTTACGTATTATAATTAAGCCATATTCAGAAACTAAAACGCACGCGAAGATGGCTATATTAAGTTGCTTCTTGGTTGATGTAATATTCGAGATATTTTCATATTTGAATTTTACATCGAGGAGTCGGGAATGTATTATAATAAAGTAGCAATTTGAATCTTTTTATGCGAATTTGGTCTAATTTTGGGTTCAATTTTAGTGTAACGTTGATGTCGAGTAATGTAAAAATTCTGTGTTTGAAATTAATAAGAACGAATAAGGGAATAATTAATTTTAAGAAAAATAAATAATACAGAATTCAATACTGAGAATTAAGAACTGAGAACAAATAACTAACATTTAACAAGTAGTATAGTAAAAAAGACATTATTTTATATTGTTATTTATTATTCTAAATACGGGGATATTTGACACTTTAAATCACATTTAAAATTTATATGGATGAAATTAATATTTTTCGTGTATCGTTGGTTACCTTCAAAAGGAAACTACAAGTACTTCATATGATTGACAAATAATGTATGTCGATTAGTGTTATGCACATTTAATTGTTCTCGCAATATCACTTTATAAAAAAGGGTATTGTTTATTTCATCTTACTATTCGATATCCAATAATAAATAATATAAATATTATATAAATTATAAAATATTATAAAAGTAAGAAATATAATTTATTTTAATAATAATTGATGTTATTACTGTCAATATTATTACTACTATATTAGTAAATATTATTACTATTGTTACTAAGAAAGAGTATTGTTTATTTAATCTTATTATTCAATATCTAATAATAAATTATATAAATATTACATGAACTATAAAATATTATAAAAGTAAGGAATATAATTTATTTTAATAATAATTGTTGTTATTGTTACTGTCAATATCGTTACTACTATATTAATAAATATTATTACTATTATTATTAAGAAAGGGTATTGTTTGTTTAATCCTACTATTCGACATCCAATAATAAATTGTATAAATATTACATGAATTATAAAATATTATAAAAGTAAGGAATATAATTTATTGTAATAATAATTGTTGTTATTATTACTATTATTATTATTATTAGAATATTATTCGTGCAATTTGTATCTTTGAATCTAATTTATTTCTAATTTTATTTATTATATTACAGTATCGATATTCTTATTCTATATTATCCCTTACTCTACAACACTTATATTTATTATTCTATACTATTCATGTTCATTATTTCACGTGACTTACTATTATTCTACATTCCGATATTTCGTATCTAAAATCAGGATTAGTATTCGTCTCTGAACATTTGAATCGCATAATTAATATTCTTCACTTTCTCCGTCTATTAATTTACAATGAATATTCCTGGCGTCACTTCACGATATAAGAATAATCATTTATTATTCAGGAATGATCACCCCAATAATCGTCTCAATGATCTCCGTTCGATAAATCGTCCACGTGTCCGCAATAAAAGCACCACAATGCACCTGATCGAGGTGCACTGCCTGCAGAAGCAAATAACCCATCGATCGCGAGGGTTATTTCGCGACCAACCCAAGAGTGACCTGTTTGGAGGGGTAATTCGCCGCATCCCCTAAATCGTCAGCCTGCGAACGCTCCGAAAGGGGTGGGGAAAGTTAGGCTGATTTTACGTTAATTATAGCGTGAAACTTTCGCAGTCCCAACATTTCTTTAAAAGCCGCTGCCTTTGCATTCGACCGCTCATTCTTTGCCGTTTCTCGAACACGTGACAATCTTCACACGTCCCTCGAGCCTGCCATCATCTACGTGCACTGACTAAAAAATTAATCTCCAAGATGCCTCCCTCACCGTTCGATTTCGATAAGAACACGTCAATCAGAAGCGAGGTAAGTGCCAGACTACTTTATCTGAATTATTTCTCCATTTCGAATACGAAATTACATACTCTAACTGATACTTCAATTGCATGGTGTCTGTAAAGATTATCAGGGTACAGAAATACCACATTTTTGTCATTCCTTAAATTTTCCTGACTCGTTTCTAACAATAGAATCGCGAATGTATTGAAAACAACTGATTTCAGAATTTTTCTCTTTGTAGTCGCTAAATGTGCATAACTGGTTTTGGAAAAAATTAATTTCGGGTTTTTAAATTATAAGCGATCCATTCATGGATTAAAACGACTATATTTCGAATTTTCTAAAATTCTAGAATCAAAGCACTCGTTTTAATTTCCTATATTTAAAATTAATCACTACGCTTTATTTTCCGGAATTGCCAATTTAACAGTGGTCTGGAATTACTCAGATACATGACACAAACTAATACCTCTGTTATTTACCCCTTGCACTACGATTTAATTGTAAAAAAGTATACCCTGAAGTAGTACTTAATTTTAGCTAACTACTATATACCTAATTCCATGCACGATGGAATTATATAAAAATTTTATAAATTTTTCGAATTCTGAGCACATTAAAACGGGTGAAAAATAATTATAGTCGCGTAATTAGTGTAACTTATAATCGCAAAATTTGACATGAAAAATTCGCAACAAATTAGACTTGTAATTGTAGTGCAAAGGGTTAATAACATTCGAAATTTATTCGTATATTACGAGAAAATTTATTCATCAAAATGACCAAAGAATTTCCTCACCCAGAATACCAACACCTCATCGGTGAGCTCAGAGGCCGCAGTGGAGGAATTGAGAAACCGAGTGGCAATCCGTTTTCTATTAAAGAAGACGAAGAGGTTCGACTGTCTGAAGCAACAGCTGCGACAGCAGCGACAGAATCTGCAACAGAGGCAGCAACACAGGCAGCAACACAGGCAGCAAGAGGCCGACCTGAGGACGGAACCGTCGCCGGAATGTCTGCAGTACCTGGGCCTGGTGGCCAAGAACGCGAAAGCCAGGGACAAGCAGAAGCGAAACCAAGATGGCCGCCCGGACTTTCAGTTCCCGAAGCCTCAGATTTACGAGTGCAGCTACTGCAACAAGATATTTTTCCACAAACTCCTCTACAGGAGACATATGATCGGACACATGAAGAAGATACACTGGTGCCTGAATTGCAACCGTGGCTTCACCACGAAGATCTCGATGAGGAGGCACCAGCTCACCTGTCGACGTTGAATCATTTGCGCTATTTTTCAAGAAGAAAATCTGCGTTTGGTTAGGCTTCCTTCTGAGCAGAAGCGAAGAATAGGTTAAGACAGGCTGTGTGGGTATGTGGATGAAATATTAGGCTTTAAGACATTCGCTACAGCCTTATTGACAATTGGATTGGACGAGCTGTGACGAATAATAGAGGTATCTTCCTACCTGTTTTTGGGAAATTTTAGTCCAATAACAGATGGACATAAAGTGTAATAAAGGGGAGATTATAGTTGATAATTCGAGTACTATATATACTACGTGCTATGGAATTTTGAACGATGTAGTTTTATTGTGATAATTTTACAAAGCGAATAGATAATGGATGTATGTGAGAATGTGAGATAACAGATATGTGAAATTGTTCGTGTATTCACGATTTGAAATGTTACAGGATTTTTGTTGTCACTGTGGCGTGTATAATTTAATTTAAAGAGTCAATAAATTTCGATACCTGTGTCTCGGAGTAAAAATTATTTTAGAAATTTAAGAAATTGTTCTATAATGATAATTCGAGAATCAAAAATGGAAGATTAATCATATTTGTATAATGTTAGGTTGATATATGATTGTGAAAAATATTGAAAAATGAAAATCTAATTTAAGGAAAAATAAAAGATGGAGGGAGTGGGAAGTCTTAGTTTTATTCTTACTTCTTTCTGAAAATGTCTATAAAAATAATTGGAACAACCTACAATAACCCATAATAAAAGATTATAAGCATTTTTGACTGACCTAATCTATATCTATGTATATATAGTCGTATATTATCTTGCTATGGTTTTTGAAATTTGTTAAACTGGAAAAAGAATCTTTAAAAAATCTTTGAAGAAAACGAGGAAAATTTTTTCTAAATTAAAAATTAATTGAAAGTGGAAATTACATTAGAACTTAAGTAAAATACTATGCAATTGAAAATTTTTAATATCATTTAAGCTCCTCAAAAAAATTATTATAAATAAGAAATCATGGAATTTCTTTTTAACGAAGAATCAATCATTTCAGTATACTATGAGCTTCAAACACGATTTGTTGTTATCAAGTCAATTGTCTCGAACGTCATTCGCTGTTAATGACGTCACTTTGACTTTGTCGTTCGTTTTATCAGCATTCTCTTTAAAGGAATGCTCGTGCCCTGAATTTTATCAGTTATCATTATTCGTTTGCTTTTCGTCCCAAATGAGTCAACGTGATTCACGTGTATGTTGCATGGTTTCTTCTCAAATTCAGGCTACAGGAAAAATTTTTATTTTCCTTTCTGACGTAATTGTTTTCGTGCCAAGGTTCCATTGATAACGGTAAACGACCGACGTAAAATTAGGAAATATTTTATTAAATTATAAAATTGTATAATAGCTTTAGTTACGTATAAAATAGTACATAAATTGAGCGCCATCCGACAATTTAAATAAATAAATATGGTATCATCGATTTGTACAATAATTAAAATATAATTATAGTTATATTAATTTACGAAGATAGAAGTTTAATAGTATTTCTAAGTGCATCGCGCCTTAAAGTTATTTCTTTGTATCAGTATCTACAAAGTTATCTACGATTTAAATATATCACGAGGTCAGTACCTTCTAAAATAAGCAATTAATGTTCGTTATAAATCGTTATAAAAATATTCCGTTTTATAAAATCTAATTCTAGTAGGACGAAGTATCACATATACAGTTCATTCACAGCGAGTTAATTAAGGAATGATAATTAATAACAAACTTTACATTAAAAGATTGTACGAAAATAAATAGAAATTTCGAAATCTGAATATTCCTAAATGCAATGTTATTTGGTCCCTCTTTCCTGTAAAATGTGTTATTAATTATTACACATTATATCACGACAAATGTAGCATATATAAGTATGATAAATGACTTATAAAAATATAAAATACTTTGTATATAATTATCGGTAATAAGTATTACCTTATTACATAAAAATTTAACGAATGCCGTAATAAATCATCGTATTTCAATTGTACAATCTTTGTGTATTCTTGAAGTTCCACGTTTCTAATGATAGTCTGCTAATTACGATAACCACATAGTTCGCTATTACATTTAAAATAGCCTTCACTGGATCGTTTCTCTAACCTTAAAGTCACTAGCCTCAAAGTCTTAAAAATTCTCTAATCAATAGTACCTACAATTTGATATAATCTTCCCTAGAATCATATAAAATTCTCAATTGAAACCTTTGCAAAAGATAGAACATACGATACCCAAGCTCTTAGTCAAACCTCTGAAGCAAATATACCTATAAAATTTGTTGATACAAGCCTCATATATAATTCATTAAATTTTCTGCTGTAACCCTGACAAAAGACAAATAAAATTCTAAATGATTTTCAAAAATTATCGACCATCATAATATATATACGGAGAATCACATATGAGGACTATCGACTTTCCTAATATAACCTCAAAAGATACAAACTGCTTCGACATAACCTCAAAAGATACCACATGCTTCGATATAACCTCAAAAGATACCAACAGCTTCGACATAACCTCAAAAGAAACTAATTGCTCCGATATAACCTCAGAAGGTGCCAATTACTTCGACATAATCTTAAGAGATGTCAATTGCTTCGAGATAACCTCAAAAAATATTAATTGCTTCGATATAATCCCACAAGATGCCAACTACTTCGATATAACCTTAAAAGATATCACCTTCTGAATAAAACCTCACGAATCGCCAATTGCTTCGACATAACCTCAAAAGATAGCAACTGATTCGACATAACGTCTCACGGAACTCCGATACTAAAACCTTATACCCAACGAAAGCTTCAGTCGTTACGAATCTCAACGAATTATCTCCTCGAATTCTTCGTCACTGAGTTTCAATGAGTATCTGTCGTCTGCGAGTACAATAGTGGAAATATTCGAAATGTCTGCGAACGGCGCCAATGCTGTACGACCGCGTTCTGCAACATGGACATCTGAGTTGCTCTTTCGCGTGGCAAACCTGGTGTCTACGACTGGCTGTTCGGCTGTAGAAACGTTTTAGACAATACATGCAGCCATACACCGTGGGTACAGCGAAAACGTAGTTCTTTTCCTCGTGATCGTTCTGTCGATCGTCCATCTTTTTCTCTCGACAATCGTCCACCTTTTTCTCTCGACGATCGTCGACTCTTGTCGATCGAATCTCATCGTAGAGACTTAACTCGAAGCAGCTCGGATCGAGGATATTGTTCTCCAGCTGTGACAATGCTGGCACGTCGTCGAACAACGCCAGAAGCTGCAACATTTGGTTCATGGGGATTTTGAAATTAGCTTCGCGAAGTTGTGGATAGGCTTTAGTCGCGAGATCAAGATTAGATAGAATTGTTAGCAGACTTGACTGTGATCAACTACTTAGAACATTGAAATCTCCTTTGTTTTATGCAGAAGTGAAAATTTCTGTAAATTAGTGAGCTATTTTGGATTCTATTTTGAAAAGATTCTTATGGATCATGTGGTATTCATGTGGTACTAGATATAAAATAGCAATTTAATTTCTAATGAAGGTAATGATTTATTTGATAGACTATGCTAATTCAGTTTCATTCAGTTTCAATTATAATTGTGATTTTAGAAGACGACAATTTGCAAGTGGTCGAACATCTGGATTTAGTTACAAAAATATTTTAGTAATTTTAGAAACTATATTTTTATGTTATAATATATAAAATAGATAATTTACGAATATTATAGTACTTCCATCAGACATGTAAAAAATGAAGGAAGAGAGCCATAGATGTTCATCTCACGAATAAAAAAGATATTCTATTATTCTAAGTACTTGCTAAACAATCATTTACGTATTATTTCTGTAAACTGCAATTTCAATGATTTCATCATTTTCAATTATAAAAAAATATTGAATAAACTGTAAACAAATTGTACCGTAAAAAAGGGAATTTTGAAACTGACATCATATTTATATCAGAGCACTGTAATACATACCTCGTAATCAATCTGGTATTTCTCAGTTTCCAAACTAGCCATCTCTGATAGGTAATTATTATCCGTGGAAAACAAATGTATATTTGCGAGGAAGGATAAAAGTAAAGTAAAAGTCACGAGACTGTTTCCTGCTTGTGTTATTCCCAAGACGGACAATCGGTAAATGACGAGTCTTAACAAAGGTCTCATTTAGTGTTTACGTCGCAGGCTACAACCACCCCTATTTATGGTAGTGGGGGTATCTCATTATACCTGACAAACTTCAAGAAAAATAACCTCGGATTGGCTGTACCGTTTCCCGGAGAGGGAAAAACCGAAACTATTGGTCATCATGTAAATTTATGAGTTTATGTTTAGACGACTGGTTGGACTGACGGTTCCAAACTCTACTTTTCTATGGGGACCTATTCAGTTATGGTCCTTTGTAATCGCATGTCGGTCAAACTCTGTAGCTTCATTAACTTTACTAAACAAAACACGCGAATATTTATGCAACTAATTTTTATTTAATATTTAAATTTTTATTATTTAGAAAATATTTATTATTGTAGGAAATATACTTTATCTTTGTTGGAGAAGACTTAGTAAAAACATGATAAATAATTACGTAGAATTGAAATAATAATTATGTGAATAATCAAGTATCTAATCTTTATACAATATTATATATTTTCATTTAAAATATCATACTTTCACTGTAAAGGATTTTAATATTCTGCTGAATCATTGTTATTTGCTGCCTGTCTTATCGATATCTGCTTCAAGTTTGGAATTCTGTTGCTAGAATCAGAAACTATGGGACTGCTTATTAGCTAAACACTATCTTAGATAAATAACACAATTACACGAAGCCCTAAAGGCAGTCAATAAAAATAATATTTTAGTACACGAAGGAACAGAAAATAAATAAAAATATTTCCATTATAATAATTTTCATAGTCATTCCTTCCATTGCAAATTCCTCGCATACCTACTCTCCACATTCTAAACCCAATTAAAACAACAATAATTACACATAATTACACGATCGTCATACAAGTACCATAAAAATATTTTCTAAACGTAAAACAACGTGGACGATTTTAGACATTTGAGACAAAGGGCTAATCAACAGGTAACCGTTCATTTCCACCTAATATACACGAAAAGAATGCATTACTCAGAAGACCTAATGCAGGCCGAGCAGCAGTATACCTGCAAAGGCACCCTGTAACATTTTCAATCACGTTTCGTGTATTAGCCAATGTAACACAGCTGCGAAATTGAAACTTGTTCACTGGATAGCAATTCTTCGAGCATGCTCCACCATTAATCTCGATCGCTACGTACCGCCGAATCGGCCTGCTCAAGATCGATCGGTATTGTCTCTTAACCCGGCGGCGAGCGGTATCTCGGCACTCTGGATCAGAAATGGGTCGTGGTAGCACTTAGCAAGTGGGTGGTACCCGAGTAATCTTGTTCTCATACATAAAACATACAGTGCGGCA
Organism: Eufriesea mexicana; assembly: GCF_001483705.2. Taxonomy (NCBI): domain Eukaryota; kingdom Metazoa; phylum Arthropoda; class Insecta; order Hymenoptera; family Apidae; genus Eufriesea; species Eufriesea mexicana. The sequence goes on from NW_016909451.1 coordinate 132,502, forward strand.
TTACGTTGTCCTGCCTTCCCTCTGACTTATCGTCGAATGTGACTCGCGGTCACTGCTTTGCGTGATCCGCAGACTTCTCTGCTCTATCATCCAGGGTTTCGACGTGTTTCCATCATCGCGGTGCATGCAGCGAGAGTACAAATGGAATGCAGCGTTCGGTATGGGGGATTACTCGCGTTCGGTCGACGTTGTTGGGAGAAGTTGGACAGGGTTACTTGGAGCGAAGTAAGTGGGATTTGTGGGACTGTTGGGACCATTGCGAGTGTTGGGAAATAATTTCTGGAATTTGTGGTGATACCGCCAATGTTGGGAGAGGGTGACTTAAAGTTGTGAGGATATTGAAATTGTTGGAGGTAAATAAATAGAATTTGTGGAGATATTGCTGTTATTGGAGAATAATAAATAGGGTTTGTAAGGATATTAAAATTATTGGAAAATAATAAACAGGGTTTGTAAAGATATTATAATTATTGGAAAATAATAAACAGGGTTTGTAAAGATATTAAAATTATTGGGAAATAATAAACAGGGTTTATAAAGATATTATAATTATTGAGAAATAATAAACAGAGTTTGTAAGGATATTATAATTATTGGAAAATAATAAACAGAGTTGATAGAAATATTATAATTAGCAGACAATAAACAGAGGACCTAGTAAATGGGGTTCGTGCAAATATTATAATTATTGGGAAATAATAAATAATATTTAAGGAAATATTATAATTAGTAGAAAATAATAATAAGAGTATGTGAGAATATTGTAATTATTGGATAATGATAAAAAAGATATGTAGAGTTATTATAATTATTGGACAAAAATAATTATTTAACTATTGCACGGAAAATGATTTGCGAAAAATAATTTCATTTATACAAAAGTCAATTGCTAACAATTAAAATTAAAATTAAAAGACGTGTCGCGAAGATTAATATCTTCATACAGAATTATATAAAATGACATTTTTAAATCCGAATATGACGTTTATAGATATAAACTATTTTCCGTTTCAAAGATTTCATAATTTCGATCTGATCGTTAGTTTTATGCCTCTATCGTTTTATAGCATTACTGTTTGACTAGCCGTGCCATGAAGGTAACGTTACGTAGCTCCCAGGTAACATAAAATGTCTTATCCAATGAGTAATAAAAGTTGGAATACATTTATAATGAATGGTTGGCGAAAATAATCTATGGAGTAGCTATTACGGCAGGAAATACGTTGGAAAGCAGATCAGTTTTAAGCAATAAAATTAATTTATTAATTATGCAGAATTATCTTGATATCTGTAATTTTCCCATAGAAATTTTTATTGCTAAATACAGTTACTCTGCAATATCAGAAAAACATTTGTACTCAATCAATAACATTTAATGGTAATATTTTTAATAATAATATTATTATAATAAATTTAATATTAAAAATATTGGCTTCTGTATCTCCATGCAATAATTAAATTATACAAATGACAGTTTTCTTTCATCACACGTTCCACAATAATATAATTATAAAATCCTCCATTAGATAATTCCAAAATGATTCATTCTTTTTCCCAAACAATAAACAATTACATTGCTATCTTAACTAAGCTGAAAGTACAAGGACCAAGGCCATAGTGCATCTCCATGTTGCAAGATAAACAGAGGGTCGTGAAAAAGGGAAGAAAAGAGCTGAACGACGATCGTGTTCTCGTGACGCAGACATCTGCATATTATACCCATATATTTGACGATATTTTAAATGGCGGAGCGCATCCTATTATGGTGTTGACAGATTTGTACCAAGGAGCCGTCGCGATCGTGCAAAGGAAAAAGGAGGGCAAAAAAAATCAACGAGAACACCGGCAATCAACCCTTCTTCACTCGTTCTTGTCCGTGTTTTATCAACAAGGTCTAACGCGAGAGCACACGATACCAATGATTAATGAGGTTATCCTCGAAAATTGACGTGACCAAATTCTGCATCTTGCGCATGAAATTGTCCAATCTACAAGGTGTCTTAAAAATTTTAAAACGATTATTTGGAAGCCAAATGTTATCATCTTAGCTATATCTTTCTTGGCCTCTTCTTTTTTCAAAAACAAATTTCTATTTCGTTTATAGGATCATAATTATACACTGAATTTAAAATTAAAATCTGTCATAAAGGAATATTTTAATGTTTTACGAGGCCATCACATACCTGAATGTTCATTTATTATATTTTTCCTTTTATTAATAAAAAAAATACTTTAATCACGAGTTTTTTTCTAAGGAAAACAAAGAAAATAATTTCTCTGTAATTCTACTGACATTCTATCTAATTGCCAATTTTTAAAACTACTCTGTGTGAGGATTGTTTTTTGATATGTGTGTGAGATGGTGTGAGAGTGGTGAGAATGGAAATAGATTGGCAGTGAAAAGAAAATTAGGTTGGTAGTATTGTGGAATGAACGTTGTGAATGCAAAACGTGAGAAAATATGGAGAGTACAAAATTATATCAAAGTAGTGATATTTGTTAATATTGAATAATATATATATATATAAATCCACCTCACTCTGTAATCAGCCCTCATAATTCCAATTAATAATCTCTCAATATGCAGTAACCCTGACCCAGAGAATTAAAAAATTAAACCTACCATAACCTGTTAAATAAAAATTTCCTTTTTATTTAACACTATCACCTCGGCCAACATAAATTCCAATTTTTCAAGTTTTCCCTAGTTCCTTCATCCATCGTTTATTCAGCCAGCCATGGGAAATAGTTTTATCATTAAAACTACTGTAAGAAGTAGTTCTAAATTACTTCTATAAACTACTATTCTACCGACCCCAAAACTTCGCTCGTTAATTCCCCTTCAATCCCAGCAGTATTCCACATAAATAAAATTAAAAACCCACCACTCCACCCACCACCCAATTCATTCTCCCACGACTCGGAGCGATCTCCGGCACTCGTCAATCGAGCTCTGGCCGAGCCAAAAGGCCCCGACGCGGTACATGCGGTTACACCGATATTTTTAATCATTATCGATCACAGCCGGGCTAATTACAAGTGTATAGCGAGCGACGCGGAAAACGAAGGGCACGCGAGCGGGCGATAAATAAAACAGCCTGGACCGAGTGAAAGCCGGTGATTTGAGAGCCACTGAGATGCACTCGGATAAGATTCGCCGATGAACGGTCCATTTGTAAGCGGAATGTTATTACGGCCGAAACGGTATACAGGCATTAAGCAGTGATATACAATTATTGCCGCGTATCGATAATTATTGATTTGATGGAGACCAGCTACCCACGTAGCGGCCGGATATCTCTGCAGCGCCACCGTGAAAATACGAGCGTCTCCAGCGCGCCTAGACAGCAATGGCGGCTACATGTGGGTGGATCGAATCGCATGGTCGATGATGCCGCCACGGTGTAGGCAGCGGGGTGCAATTATAGACGCGGATGAGCAAACAGTGGGTATGCGAGGGAAGGGATCGTCGGGAAACGCGGCTTCTTTTTTGTCCACGCTATAGAACCAACGAGATATGTGGTTCTAAATGATTTGTGGAAGAGTGGCGAGTTGTAGAGAATGATTAGAGTGACCTATAAGGTGCTGGGTTTGCGCAAAGGGTGCTAGTAAGTTGGGTTAAACGGAAGGATTGAGAAGTATCGTTGGCAGGGGGTTGTGGCTTCGTTTGCAGATATTCAGATGAATTGGATCACCTAACCTGAGTCAAACCGAACTATAGTGTATACCTAAGTATACACAAATGTAATAATGATGGCGCTAAAAAGTAGAATTAAATAAAAGGATTGAGAAGTGTAAATTATTCCTTGAGAAATATTATTGATAATACTGAGGCTTCGGTTGGAGTTGTTTAGGTGAGTTGGATGGAAAAATGAGGGATTTTAGGGTATTTTATCTAGTTTCTTTTTGGTCCAAACTTCTATTTAAATTTAACCAAGTTCATTATGATAAGATATACATTTCTGAATAATTGCATGTACTTTTTGAAATTATATCAAGGCCTGTTTTAATTATTAACTTTTCTTTTCTAATTCAAGTTTTAATTTAAATATAACAATGTTTATTATTACTATATATGTAATGACGAAAGACATCCACAAAATTAATTACCAAACCTTATATGTATGAAATTACATGTACAAAATTCATCAACCACAAGGGGTTAATATCGTTTATACCTGTTCCTCCTTTCCTATGCTATTGCAATAATGTTCACGAGATCAATAAAACATAACATACCATCATATGGTAAAATATTATAGTCGCCATTTTGTCCGGAGAAAATTTCCGCCTTCTGCTTGTAAGATAAGCCAAATTTTATTTTATATTTTAGCATGAAATTCCGTAATATTCCGGGGTATTACTGGACTAATAATTTTATTGATACCGATCTATAATTCATGAAGTCAATGAAACATTATATCGTCATTACCATGGAGAAAAATTTACTCCTGGAACTCGAACAAGAAACATGCCGGACAGTTTAAACAAAATTATTATCCTACGTCGATTATCGTGCTACACAAGAGGAATTTATTATTCGAATAATATCTAGCCGTAGCAAAATATTCATTTATGCAGAGAACGAAAATACAATGTTTTTCTTGCAGTCGGCCAGAGATACATTCACGAACGTGATTGAAGTCTTCGAGAAACAAAGTTCTACAGTGTCGAAATCGTTGTTACGACACCACTATTGACCTTTCCACTCGATAAGACGTGAACGTTTAACGCGTAAAATTGAAACAGGAAAAAAACTGAATTCGAAATGTCACTCTGAGCGGCACACTTTCTCATCTTGTTCCTAAGTAGCTGTCATATTCGAAATGCCAGAAGAAACAGTGGACGATGGCTCTCCAAAACAATTTCCCTGCCGAAAAATCCATTTTTATGTACGAAAAAATTCAAGCTGCAGCCTTTATATTCCTCTCGACAATTAATTTTATCCTGCAGGATCGTATTGTCAACTATTTTCTTAATATTTCCATAAAATCTACTTTTATACACAGGCAGTAAAATAAATTAAAACAGCAATCTTTATATTCCTGTCGATAATTAATTTCATCCTGCAAAATCGTGTTGTCAACTATTAATATTTTTATAAAATTTACTTTTATATACAAAAAGTGAAATAAATTGGAACAGCAGTCTTTATATTCCTGTCAATAATTAATTTTATTCTGCAGAATTATTTTACCAATTATTAACTATAAATTTGTTCATAAATCTGCGATTTATTCTATGATCCTCTGTAAAGAAAAATTCGAATAATTTTCATTACTTTCTACCATTTTCAAACACCGCCACGAAAATAACCAATTTTCGTAAAAATTCTTCCATCTTGAATTATTGTATTCCAATTTATTTCTCCAGAGATATTGCCAATCATTCGAATATTCAATTTCCTGGCTTTCGAGATTTACTTTCAAATTTTCTCAGAGCCACCAAAAAACCATAAATCTCCTGCAACACCCACGTCCGCCATTGGAACGTCCCTAACGCTGCCATTGCGGTCTAACAAGTGTCAAAGCTCGTTTGCACCGTCGCTATTGACAAGGAACAAGGTGTCATGGACTGTTTCTCTCCACGACTAAACCCGTCCGACGAAAAGCTTCGCTCTAGGTGGCGCCACTTCTGTTCCGCCAACATTTCGAGATACGTGCCAGCGCCATTGTATAATGTCTACAAATTGCGCGGATTAACCGACACAGGCCGGTTTTAAATATTCCGTGTGGAGACCGCTTAAGTCGGTTGCGGTACAGGGTAACCGATCTCTACCGTACGAATATAATTTGCATATCAGATTATCGATCGGAGTAAATCATTGCAGGTCGGCAGGCCGGTAGACCTGCCGGAAGGGAAGCCGATATCCCCCGATAATATTGATTCCTGATTGTTCTCTCTTTAAATTACGTCATTCGTCTCGCGTCTCTAATTAAAGGACAAATTTTTGGGAATATGTGCACGAGTACATATAGGCAGATCGTGGAAAATGTGAAAATAGTATAGGATCGGTTAGATTATAAAATTTGGGTATGCGAGTTGGTTCTGGATTAGGTTTGGGTTAGATCTGGACTAAAAATTTGAAAAATATTTTAAACTCTTCAGGGATATATGTGCATATATGTGCACATTTACTTTTTTTAAATTAAAATAATGGTTATTCAAATATATATAATTATAAAATAAAATT
>NW_016909451.1:138947-164425 GCF_001483705.2 Eufriesea mexicana
TATAAAATAAAATTATAAAATAAAATAAAATAAAATTATGGTTATTATAAGGGAAAAGAAAATTATAATCAGTTTACTATGGAACTATTCACCATAGAATTTCTCAATGATAGAAAAAATTCTTTAAAATATTACAACTAATGGCAATCACTGCTTTGAAATCACTGTAATGTTAATTTAACAAAAATTCGTCCCTGAAAAGGCTAAGATGAGTGATGCAGAAATGTTTCTTCTTCAGGTTATATTTAAACAAATTATGTATTCACTATCAGCAGCATAAATTTGGAGAACAGATCCAGAAATGTATAATTTATATTTTTATTATGTTCCGATTCTATCTGCATTATATAATATGACAAAATATAATTAGGGATATATTGTAAGAATATATAGAAATATATAATAGAAATATCATATGGATACATGACATAGTGTCAAAGAAATATATTGGGAATTTTATGGGAGTAAATAATGAAGATATTACAATAGTATATAGGAATAGATAATATAAATATTATACAGATGTATAACAGGTGAATCATAAAAATATACTGCAGAAGAATTATCAGAATATACCTACGCACAATGGAGATATGGAAATATATAATTTTTCATCAAATAAAGAAATAATAGACAGGTATAGTAGGTGAGTATAATAAGCACGATGGTGAGGCTACAATATTAGTGCACAAATACCGTTTACAAGCTGGAAGATTAGGTGTACCTCCTTATGAAACTCGAAAGGTGCAGCCACATCAATCAGTATCGTGGCTTAATATTTTAATTTATGACCTCGCTATATCGTTTCCACCGACTGTACCTCCGGAAATGGGGAAATCCATCTTCAGAGGGAAAATTCCCGATGGATGGAATCCTCGCGAACGGGAGGCGCGTCTGGCGATTATTCAAGTCGATTTTTATGGCGTTCTTTGAAAGGTTTGAAACGGTTATTCGTATCGGAATTACCAACTTCCTGACTCTACGTGAACCTTTGAACTCGTTTTTCCTTTAAATATTTATTACGGTCGTTAAGCTGCGGCCTAAACTTCTGCATTACGAACCATCAGTAGCAATAACCCAAGGTCTTTCAAATGGTTGCATACCTGTTCGAACACACGCTAATCGCGATCATCTAACTGAAACGCGAACACGAACACGTGCTTTTAACCTGACATAGTTACAGATAACCTGTTATCTTTGTAGATAATTATATCTGTATCTGAAACATCAAAATTTCATATGTGAAACTCGAAATTTTCTTCGAATTATTTTTATAAAATTTCCTAAAATATCTAAGAGATAAATATATTTTTAATATCATCTTAGGGTCACATGTATGCATTCAAATTGCAAAATTATTCTCAGTATTATTTATTCAGGATGTTTCATTTATCTCGCGTTAATTAACGTCTTCGTAGACAGGAAAAATTGCTATGACAAATTGTTTGCTTTAAAACGAATTATTTAATTTAAGGTCGTTTGAAAGTCATGGTGTTACAAGTCAGTAAATTCGTCTTGACGTTTATTACAATGTTGAATCGTAAAAAGTAAGGAAAAAGAATGTGGATAACTTTGAAAACTCGGATGATCATGAGAAAAGACATCTATCATGAATCATAGTACTTGGAACCAAACTGTTCATCATGAAATAATTTCTCCTGTAGATAAATGTGAAAAACATATTAAGAAAATACAACATAAACGAAACACCCTGTATATTTATATAATTACACAGTTATTCCTCTTGTAACACACGGTGTAAAAATTGCAATGGTCATTCTTTAACACGACATTCTCATAAAACGACATTCCACATCCCATATGTGCCAGTAATTACCAAAGTGGTCTAAAAATAAATAAAAATTTCAGAAAAACCGATTTTATTGCTTATTTTATATCGCATTCCTTTGCGTTGCAATAAAGTAAAAATATTTTTGGGAAAGAAATGAACCGTCATATTAAATTCATAGCTTCGTCATAATTAATTGTTTAATTTATGACATACTTAACGCGTGAAATTCTAAATGTTCCGAAACGAAACATGTACCACTTAGGCCACTTTCATAATCGCTGGCACATGTAGCACTGCCTTATAAACTTGATAACCCTCGCATAGCACGAATGCTTCAAATACCTATATATCACGCGTTGTGTAATTTAAAAAACACCTAACAGTCGCTACAGTCCTCGTATGTTCGTATTCGTGTGGCATTCCGAGAACATAGTTTTAGTGTAACGCGGAATACATCCACCTGGTTTGCATGCGTTCTTGGTTTCGTTACCAGGATTTCCATACAACATAGAGTGAATTATATCCAAGTAATACATTATTCATATTCAAATTATATATCTTGACATACTAAGATCTTTTAGCTACAGAAAAATAAAAATTATGATTTCCTTCCTATAAAATCGTTGAAATTTTTAATAACATAAGAGAAAATTGTTTATAAATTAACATATAAAATTGTCTTGTCCCTATATTACACGTGTCCTCTTATTATTTTAAAATTAATATTGACTAGCATTACTTAAAATTCTTTGGAATATAGAAATAAAAATAATTAAATAAATTTTCCTATTGCAATAAATTTAGATTTTCAATACTACGATATTTATTCATAATACTGGAATTATAAAGTTTGAAACCAAGTTCAACACATTCACTATCAAACGTCACCGTGATTTTCTACGTCCAATCCATCTGTGATTAAAATTGAACTTTGATCTTTGTCGAGAGAAATAGATGAATATTCATCTATTTACATCGGAGATGCTTCGGTATAGTGTAGATAATAAGATATTATACCTGGTCAGGTGTTATGACACAGTTTTTTTAGTCATCCTAGCTCTTTTTAGATTTACTGTTGCCCAAACACGATTTGTTATTTGTTCAAATCAGGCTGAGGATAGTTTTAAGCTTGCATTGCAACTCTCTATCTAAAAATTGAACGGTACAGTCAGTTTCCAATAATTATTGAGTACAAAACAACTCAGGAGCACAGTCGTCAGAATTCGTATGATCTAGTTCAAACATATAGCTACCATTCCAATCGAATTTAAACCAAAACAAACACCTCCAAACAAATCTAGAATAATATTCTGTCAAACGAGAAATACAATTTTGGTTAATCACGATTGACCTGATGATAGTCACCATCCCAACCGAACCCAAACCAAAACCAACATCTCCAAACTTCCACCAAGTATTCACAAATTTAGAATAATTTTATGTCAAACAAGGCAGACGATCTGGAACTATCAGCAACTTCATTTACCCAAATTCCATTTCAATTTCCCAAGGGATGTTTTATCTCCTGTCGCACGTCGCACGCCCACTTCCTCCCGCAGGCTCCGCTCAGCACGTGGCTACTCTATTTTAAAGCAGCCGCGTAAACGACTACCGGCAAAGCCAGTCAAACATTGTTCCCATAAATCACTGGTTCACCGCGGCACGTTCAAGTGCGCCATTATCATTCGTCGGTTTTACACGTTGTTTACGCCATCTCGGCTGGCCTCTGAGGCACTTGTAAATCTCGCTTCTCGTACGATAGAACCGGAAAACAGGGAGTCGCGGCTATCGGGAAGAAAAGTCCGGCGAGATGACTCGTTAACGCGCCGACCATGGAACCCTCAGAATTTATCCAGGAGGCCAACAATCGAACTTTACGACCGCGTTCCACGTCGATGACCACGGCGCGGAGAGTAATGAAATAACGGCGACCTGGCGGATTGCTGGCAGGTAGGGAATACGTGTCGGAATATTTAATCGGTGGCAGGCTTTTGTTGGCCAGGTCACGCTTTTAGATGTGACAGTCGTTTCGGTTGCTCCGTTACCTGAGCAGAATGCGTATGATCTATTGTTGTCTGGCGTGCTTTGTTTAACTGTTCCTTGTCTGCTATGCGCTGATGCGAGTGTCGTGATATATTAACGTTGGGAAATGTAACTTATTCGAGAGCTAGCAATTACTCGGTGGTGAATGACATGGTTCTGCGTTGGTTGGGTATGGTTTTCTTCGCAGGATACTCTGAGGTGTGAACGATGTGTTTGATTGGTGTATATTTGTGGATGAATTGAGATAAGTATTACACGTTGGACAGAGAAGAATTATGTTTTAAAAGAAATTTTGCGAGAAATGATTGCAACTACTAAATGTAGTATACTCTGAGGCTGGATGGAGCTATTTTTGTTGCAGTCTCTTTAGACTTCCAGAATTTTTCTTTAGCTTTATTTTTAGAAATTAAAATGGTCCATTTTTCGAAATCCAATGTTTGGAATTTTAAGAGTTATTAAGAGTTTTAAGAGTTTTAAGTGCATTATATTTAATAATTACCATACACTCTGGGTATTTGTCTGACAGTGAGTGATATATTGGTATGATCGCCTCATGGAAAGACCTATGGAAATCTATGGCTTATTGTTTAGATTCTATGAACATATTCTGAAAATGTTTAGCAATCAATTTTTGTCAACTTCCTAATCCCTCAATAACCCTATTAGTATAAAATAATAAATTCACGAAGGTTCATTTATCGTAAGTTTTCATTTGTACTAATTATTAATTAATAATTTAACTTTCAATTATTAATTTACTTTTCGTCACATTATTCTGCAAAATTTTATAACGAAGAACCACTTCAATAAATTTAGGTGCCCATTTCACCTATTTCATCGTATCAATAGTGCTAACAAACAAAGTTCTCATGAACAATTACAATCATTCAAACCGTCGACGAATTTCATCGGAAATTAATCTCCATATTATTACTCCAAACTACATAATCAAGTACCATTTCAATGCAATTTGTACTCTCATACACCCTCCCATCATACTGAAGATACAACACCAATTGCGATCATTTACATTCTTAATGAATTCCATCGATAATTAATCTCCATATCGTTGCACGAAACTGTTCAAGTCCAATTTCGATACGATTCATATCCCCAAACTGAAACACCCATTCATCATACCAAAGAGGCCCAGCAAAAAGGATTCCCACGAGCGGCTCACACCAATCACAATCGTTTAGATCCTTAATGAAATTCATCGGCGATCCGTAATGAATTTCATCGAAGACCCTTAATGAATTTCATCGACTATTAATCTCCGTTAACCGGCGATCGATCAGGAAGCAATTAACCGAGGGACTGAGGGCGTCCCAGCGGCGCGGACTTGGAACACCGAAACATCCAGCGATTCGATAAATTTCAATCGCCTATTTGCATCCGGATGGTTTATCGCGGGTGTACAAAATAAAATTTCCACACCGTGTACCGGTAAATCATTTCGCTGGACGTTCGCTCGTGGATTTATCATCGGCAGGGCTCCGGGTCGCTCTCGTCTGCTGCTCGTTGCTACCAAGAGGGCAATGGCGAAGGAACAAACGGCTTCCACAGCGTTCCAGTCCCGCGGCGAGAAAAGAGAAAAGAGTGGAAATCACGACATTCCCTCGGCTACTTGATATACGCCTTTAGCCTAGAGCAGGAGTCGCGTTACCGCGGTTCACCTGCGACTATCCAGGTACCCTCTATCTCTGCGTAAGTGCTGTGCCGCTGGCCGTGACACGGGATAGGTACTAGCCTGGTATTAGTGGATTTTGGAAGGTGTTCAATGGTGTCGTTAATTGCAATGGTACAGTGATCGTGGTGTTTTGTTTTATTAGTGATATTTTAAGTGATATTGTTAAATAGCTTAACACCTTGACTACTACAGCAGTCACCAGTGACAGGCGCTTGCCTCCTCAGTGAGGGTACAATGGTCACCAGTGTCTGGGAATACTAATTTATTAAATTTATGACATTTCTTCTTTTCTAACCATTTTCTGAAAATTTGGATAATGTAAATAAATAGAGAATATTAATAATTTTCGTCATTTTTTTCTTACTACATTTTTAAAAATTCGTTATTATATCCTGAGAATAATGGAAATTTTATCGTGATAACCTGATATACAACCACCATATAAAAAGTATTATACATAGCACTGAACGTGTCAAGTATATGAACTGGTAGGGTGAGGGTACTGGCCAGAAAAATACTTTCTGTCGAATTAAAAAAGAAAAAAGAAGAATAAAGTAATGAAACATTCTCCTCGCTCTATTTCCACACCTACAAACCAAACAGTCATCGCCCACAAGTTCCTCACCAGGAGAAGATCGTGTTTTACATCCTCCAAACAGAAAAATTCAGTCGAAAGTGATAGAAACAGAAAACGGGCGATTTAAAGATAAATATCGAAAGATTTATTCGATCTAAAAGTTATTCCTCCGTCTTAGTACCAACACCGGCACCCGTGGTGCCCAGCAGTTAAAAGTCAACTACTAAAAGCTAAAAACCAGATTCCATGCCACTGTACGCCACCCTCTCGTGGTTCTTGGCGCCCGCCACCGCTGTGTGGGCGGAATTATTTTCTAGTAACGCGTACCACGTTGCCACCCCGTAAATTAACCATCGAGCTGGTCGCGTAGGCGTCGCCAATCGCATTATTATACCGTGAGGTAATAAATTAGATGAAATCGCACGGTCTAATGTTATAGATCCGACCTCCGTGCAGCTGCCGCTTTTAATTTTTGCTCATGTGATCCTCTTCTCACGTTTCTACATTGTTTTCGAACAATCGAGTAAGTGTGGATAGCGTAACAGGATAAAATCTTGTTTGTTTGGCACAAGTGAACGCAATTTGGATGTTTAATTAGGCGAATAATATCAAGTAGTTGTTAGGTTTGTGAAGGTATTATTGGAAATACGATAATCTTTCTAGATCCTTTTAGATTTAGAATAGTAGAATTGATTAATTGTAGAATAGTATAAATAATTGTATTTAATCCTTAATTATTAATATTGGCGACTATCAGAACTGAATTGAATAACTGAGGTTAGATTTCAATGACGAATTAATTTAGAATTAGTTTTAATTCGTGTTCTGGGTTTTAAATGATAATAAATCGATGATATTTATTAAAATATGCAGTAAAATATGCAACGTTTTCACCCTTCCTCGAGTAAGTGTTTCTACAAGCTTAAGACGATTGTCCATTTAACTCACTAGCGCCACCATCGCCCGAATCTGCGATAAACGTTTATTGTAAATATCGCACATATCACTAAACTATTTAATAATCTTGCTGATATAATTTAATATCATAGTAAAATATTAACTAAATATTTATATATAATATTTATAAATACAGATAAGCCTTCCACTTTACTGGCACCACTACTAATTAGTTATGTAATTAATTTTAAAAATAAAAATACAACTGAGACTAGTACACGAATAGATCTATACGTATAATACTTTTTCCCAAAACAAAACTCCTAATTTTAAAATCCTTCTCACTGCTGAAATCTACTAGAATTGCTGATCAATGGCATACAAATATTCTTAAGAGCAACCATCAATGACCACATGGCTACGATTAAAAATGAAACAACTAATCACCCAACCTATCCAATCGAAATATCAAAATTCCCACATTTCTCTCGAATATCGCCGCCTTTAATCACAACCCGGCCGACACTTTATCACGTTCCGTTAACAAACGAGAGCTTTCTAAAACAATCAAGCGAGCATTGTCGAGATACGAATTCCGCCGCGAGGCATCGCTCCCATTATCGAGCGTTCTAAAACAATGCACCAAGGATATCTTATGGCAAATTACCACGGCATCGAGCTGGATCTAAACGACGAAGGGCAGAGTGGAAGTGCAGCAGGCATAAATCGCGGCGTGCAAGTCGGGGTATAAATCGTGAGGTTCAGACGCGAGAGCACTGGCAGCCAGAGATATGGGAGGCTGCGCTGCGTTCTATGGGAGCCTTTCGAAATTCTCCCAACCCGCTGAAACAATGTAATGAGAATCCTGTCAAAGTACGGTAGAAACGTGCTCGTGAATCTGGCGGACAATGGAGCGATCGATAAGCGTTCTAGATTAGGCAAATTATAGACGAACGCATTTCGCTGTTCTTATTTTTCCGCCATTGTGTGGTCAGCCGGTAGAGAAGACTATGAACGAGAAGAGAGGGTAGATAGAAAGAATATTTGGAAATTTGGAGTTAGGTGAAAATACAGAGTGTCATATCCTAAAGATAGTCAGCTAAATATCTCACTTAACCCATTAATTTTGATTTTGAATGTGCTTAATTACTTTTGAATGATTACATACGAGTATTATATGAAAGCAGAGTAAGTACACTTGCTGAAATAATGGAATATATTGTAATAAAATTAATTTTTCTGAGAATTTTAGATATTTTGGGATGACCATTTCTAATTTTCATCGATTCATCGGCTTCACTACTAATATATGTAACAAAGAATTCTTTGAACACCCTATAGTTTACTTATATTATTTTTTTTTTCTTTTTCTTTTTTGTTATTTGTAGTATTTATTTATATCATACTTTTCCAGAAAAAGCTCAGGAAAAATCATCCGATTCTCTGAGGTACTCAAATGGAAGATGAAGTAAAAATGGTTGAGAAACACTGCACTTGACTATCTCGAAGCTAGTTAGAATCAAAATGAGGGTAGTTGATCGACAATTTCTAGAAAGTCCCAATAACTTCACCAGCAGGCATGTCATCCTCTGTAGATAATAGTCTACCGATGATATCATCCTTCATAGCAATATTTACAGAAGATCAAACAATTTCAAACAACCATAATCATCACCAGATTCTCATCCAATATTTACTAACCCCAAATTAAAATCGACATTGAATTCCAACCTCTTACCCTCCAACTGCTGACGTGATGACAAACTCACTGTGCATAAATATCGGTAACACCTGTAAAATTGTTATATTTATACTAAAATTTAAAAAAGAAAACTAATTTTACTTCAATTACTAATAAAGGATATGCTTTCCATTTGCAAATTATACGTAATATGATAAAATCTCGTAATAAATACTGTAGCAGAAAAATACGTCACCACTCGAAGATTAATCTTCTTTCAACCTCTCACGGATCCCTCGATCCACTGTGCGATCCTCGTAACTCAAATCAGGTACCCAAATAAAAATCATAATGCCCGACAAAAGGAAGGAAAAGGGTAATGAATAACTCAAGCAAAGCCGAGAACCTGCGTCTAAAATCCTAAAAATGCTTCGAGTAATTTGCCTGGTAAGTACGCGATAACCCGACAGCGAATTACTCTTCCAGCCATTTTTCACGATCCTGCGTCCGGGATTATGAAAAATGAGGAATCCTGCATGAATTTCGCGACTTATGAAGCGGTATCCACGCCATGGTGGATATCGGTTTGCAGGGTTGCAAGCGGAAAAATCACGTTCTACCTGACGCCGACGATTCGACCTCTCGACTCGGCGCGTAGCCGCCACGCTGGAGGCGAGAATTTATAAACCTGCAACCCGAGTCGCGCTCCTACCGCACTCCGCGAAGGAGCACGCATGCGCAGTTCGTGGCTAGGGGAAAATATGAACTCTTTTGCGGCGGTGATGGTGCTGCAAACGAATTCAGTCGTTGCTGCCCGAAGTCGCGATCATATCTGTCAGGCTGTCGCTTTAAACGGTCGTTTCCACAGTGAGACGCGATGGCACGAAGCTCGTGGAGATTTATAGAAATGGACAGATGGCGCGACGGTCATGGCGCGTGGGCGCGAAACCCCTTCTGCATTGGTTTCGTGGTTCGTGGCTCGGCGCGTTGGTTTTAACAGTAGAACTACCGACCTTTATTGGGTACCTAAACACAGCAGGTATACATAACAGTAATTTTAGCAATACAATCGGGATAAGTAAATATATTAATTACAATTCTACCTCAATATGAGTGAACGTTAATTTTTTGAAAAGCAGGTATATGATTTTAGTAATTGCTAAAAAAAAATTCTATGGCCAGCCATTTTTATTTAATTGGTAGTTCTAGTGTTAAGTACATTTGGTGTATGGATGATTATTATAGTTTTCGTTTTAGTAATAATTTTTATAAAATGAGAAGCTTCCAAAATTTTCAAAAAAGATATGGAGTTATTATATTTCTTCTTAGCACAGAGTGAAAGATATTTGGAATTTTATGAAGAATTATTGGCACGTCAGGAATGTATTAAAGTTTTGGAATTTTTAACAATAATTTCAGGTGAGACGAGAAGTTTCGAGCGAAGAAAATTTTAAGTCGGAAAATTTCTTCTTATTGAAGGTAAATTTTTACCACAGACTAATGCAAATTTACAATTTCCTTGATCGTTTTCCTGTTGACTAAATTGGCAGCTATTCATCTACAAGGCTTTGAAAACTTGCAATAAGACACGTAGCAGCAATAAACCCATAAACTCTACAGATGTAGCAGAAACTGAAAAACACAATTGACTTCGAACCTTCCAGAACACGTTGACTAATCTCCGAGACAGGACGACCCAAGCCGTTTTATGGCTTTATTACCTATGTCGCCCGCCACTCACCACTGGTCTTACTATACCGTTACCCTCACTTTATACCTACCATACACTTCCCAGAAGTATAAAATTTGACAAATCATTCCAAAAAACCTAACAAACCTCCAATACGAAGTATAAAAAGTATAACACTATTGTTACATTCATTTAAATTATATCCTATCAATGCAAATAAATTAAATTATACCTGTTTACAAATTTATATAAAAGAAAATAAACAGAATATAATACAGGGTGGCAAGATTGAAGGTTTTGAAATAGTCATCACTTGTTCATTTTAACTAGAAAAAAAATGGTGGACATTTGAAGTACGTTCTTTTTTAAACATAATATCTAAAAACCTCTACTAATTATATTTCCAAATAAAATAATAAAAAATTTAAAAAAGTGTTTCTAAAAATTATTTTTGTTTTATATCATTCAGTCTTTCAGTGGATATTTTGATATCTATAGTCATGCGAAATTAACCCTAAATGACCCTAAAGAAAAATATACAAGAAAATGATATAACAGCTAAGAAAATGATACCAAGATTAGAATCATTACACGAAATTAGTACCTCCTAGTAACGTCACAGCTATTCGTAGGAAATAAATATTTCCATACCCGATTTACGTTTTTGCCAACATTAAAAATCTCGCTAATATTTCGCAAATGAAACTTGTAGCAAACGGAAGTTGGAACACAGTGCATATCGCGTAGAACACATCCCGCATTCCATTCGTTATTTACACTCCTATGATCCTCAGAAACATCTCATTTCCTTCTTTCAAGCACTGACGTAGAAAATGCGTACGCAGCCGTTGACTGCCGCGATGAAATACAATCGTGGCGCTCAGGGTGTCACCGTAAGTGGTTATTTCCGAGGTGAGACGCGATAGGGTAAGGTCGCGTTGCAATTTGCAGGGAAGAAATACGGAGGCTGCATAAAATCCGTATTATCAGTGAGTCATGGCTCCATCCCTTGGGTTTGTTACGGTTTGAACATCACGCTGCGCGCATTTGCATCTGTTCGCCATTCGCTGTATGCGTAAACAACGAGATTTGTTTTCACTGTCGAAAAAGTTCCCGCGTCTTGTAAAACGCCAAAGGTATGTTATCGTGCTAACAGGGAATTTTTCAAATAGCTGCATAATGAGCCTTGCTTTCTTGCTCGTTGCATCTAGCAGTTTCATCTCGAGAACAGCTGTAATATTCTATGAATCCGTGACAATATTTTAAGAGTAATTAAACGGTACAGGAGAACCAAATTAATTGAGAGAATTTTTGGATGATAAAGTAAAGTATAGTATAACAATAGCTGGGGCAGATAATAAATTTATACGTAACTAATACAAAATTTATGAATTTTAAATTTTATTGACTGCTAAATCGTCAAATATTTTTAATGAATTTAAGTAGTAAAATTTTATTTCTTTCTTGACTTATATTACTTCAACTTATCGTTTTGAAGCCTTGAGTGCTTCAAGTTGATAGGGTAAGTTATGAGCATGAGTGTGGAGGAATTTTAAATTATCTGTGTTGCAACAGAAAATTTAAAATTATGCTTGAACTTACGGTAATAAAATAACAGTGACAAGCATTTTTAACGATAATATTAAAATGTCACCCTTTCACCACTCACTGTTACTCATTATTTCACCATCACCAACCAGTTGTTTACCATTCCGTTTTCCGTTCGACTGGTAACCTTTCCATTGTAAAAGTCTACCCTTAACACGTTAATGGGGAATGAGTAATTAGCTTCTCGTTGGAAATTGATTCTCTCGAAGGTAATACCAGGTAACACGTTGCAGTATTATCTATTTTTCCATTTCACCATTTTCTATGGAGATATAGAATTTTTTATTGCCTATTTTTATTGCTCCTTTTTTGTATTGCTTCTAGCCAGTATTATTTAATTATTTCAATAACCGAGATTAGGATAACAGAACGATTTATAATAAATGAGAAAATACACTCATGGTGGTCAGATAATCAGCTTCTGGCTTCCGATCAGATAATCTCCGGTTCGTTGGTTAGACCGAGCTTCCAACCATGCATACGGACCAAATCACCTGCATAATTATAGTCTTTATTACAATATAAGCGCAACTGTACGTGCAGAGAATAGAGACATTTAACGCATTACACGGTATATACCCTTGATCACCATATATAATTATTACACTTACATTTTCAGGATTATTGAATAATAAAAGGGCGTAAAATACGTCAAATATTTTATTTTATGCACTTTAGTAATAGCAGACTAGAACAGTTTACGGTATGAGAAGAACACCCGCTGGCTTTGAGGACTCTAACATCTCCGTTAAGTATACCATCAGTTTTACAATCTAGGAGAACGTTGAAAACTGGAATAGACTCTTTCAGTTTATGTCGGTACTTAGTAGATATTAAGGATTAAATTTGTGGGTAATAGCAAATTCTGGACCATTTAACTGTCATCGAATATCATAAAATTATACTTGGTTAGCTGATAGACAAATTAGGATAGATATCGCCAGAAAACTAAAAGGCACCCTGAAAGTAGAATTAGATCTAGACGTAGAACTAGAATTAGAACTAGAATTCCGATTTTGCAAAACAGGTTATCTTTTATAAATATGACCTACATTTTATTACAAATTTACTTCCAGAGTATATGTAATGGTAATGACTATATCTTTGTAGATATAGTTCTAAATTGAAACAATAGCTACGTATATGTATAGCAGATACTAAGGATTTAATTTGTTCATAATAGCAAATTCTGGACCATTCAACTATCATCGAATATGATAAACCTATACTTAGCTGATAAATAAATTAGGATAGATAACACTAGAAGACTAAAAGGTACCCTCGAAATAGAATTAGAACTAGGCCTAGAACTAGAACTAAAATTCTGATTTTTCCAAACAGGTTATCTTTTATAAATATAACCTATATTTTATTATAATTTTAGTTCTGGAGAATATAGAATAGTAATGACTATATCTCTGTAGATGTCTACGTTGAAACAATAGCAACATATATGTATTATTCCATGATTAATTTCTTCAAAGTACTGCAAAATAGATTATTTCTTGAATAATCCTACGTGTATTTCATTGAAATTTTAATTCCAAAGTATACACAATAGTAATGACTAATTGTAAGTCTTTGCAGGTGCCTACAGAAATGGCTACAGGTAGGTGTCATTCCAGGAGTGTTTGATCACATAAGATTGCTGTATGTATGATTTCAAAATGGATCATATTCAGTTGTTCAAAGTAACAAAATTGCGATCTCAATTTATCTAAGCTTCTGTATGTCGCTTAACTCGCGCGGAACCCATTTGTCCATTTCCTCTGCTGCTCCTGTATGAGCCAAGTGACGAATAGTAGTAGAATTGCTCACTTTCGTTCGAGACACTATTTCTCTTACTACCTGTTAGACTATTTTCAGTAATATCTCATCGAGCATCATTGACGATGTCATTTCCGCTTCTTCATCTGACTAACTTCCTAATGAAGAATCACCAGCCTTCAATATCATGAACCAACTTGGATCGTTCTAACTCTCGAACAATCTTCTTCAAATGTGAAATTTATATTACCAGTAATTTCTACGGTACTTCTTAGTAGTTCGTAAATTCGCTGGAAAATATAACAGTGGTATTCCTGTTATTCGTGACTGCTGATAGGTCCTAATATTTCCATCGTAAATTTTCCTAACACCCTGTGCACTGCAGATTCCTTCTCCATTACAGCTAGGAACTATTCATTCTGCATGAGCAAACTTAAACCTTCGCACAAATATTCCAAATATGGGATGTCCTAAAATTCACACAAGATTTGAATTTTCCGCCATTTGTGTAGTTAAGTGTTGCCAATGGAGAAAGAGGACAACGTAACAGCTGAAAGTTCAGGGTTATTAAAAATGGAGTGCTAGGTGAAAGAACAGCGTTCCTTCATTGATGAATAATATTTGCAATTTTTAGTTAAAAACCTGTGTTTTTTATCAAAATTTCTTTTTACGCGAATTTTCGAACACCCGTTATTTGAACAATTACATTGACTATAAAAAGTTTCTTTTCTCCTTTAAGAAGATGACAGTGTCTTAGAAAAGGCTTGGACGTAAGTGCTTTAAATCGAAATGAAATATCCAAAACCAGAATAACAGAAATTAATATTTCATGACCAAGAAGAAACAAATGTAGTAGACATCTGTGAGTAGCCATAATCGGAAAGAGTCATAATCAATATGACATCCTTACTTGATTTATCGAAATGAAGTTTATGATAACCTCGATACTTGGAAGGAATAATCCTACAATTTTTATGCTAGTTGCACGACGAAGTTACATTACACTAGCACGGTAATTTTTCCAACTCTCCCATAAAACTCCAACATCAATATTCCTGCTACCCCTAACTGCTGATAGATCCTGATATTTTCTCGACAGACCTCTCCAATGTCCAATTATATACTCTACCAGTTATACCATAACAAATTCCATCTTCTCCACTAGGCCTGACCAGAATTAACAATAAATAATAAAACTCAAAGTCTCCACAAACCACATTCCCATTACACCAACCTGCTACAACCTTGCCAACCAACACTACCACTCGCAATTACAATTACACACACAGTTGCTCCCCATAGCCACGATTCAAATGAAAGAGATTCAAACGACATCCCTGAGGGTCTAACACGGTAATACGCAACGTGGTCCCATTACTTGGTCCACTGAGGCCTGATAAAGCACGAGATATTCGTTAGATCTCATCGTTCATTATGCTGAACAGTGGTACAAGTCTGCGCGTGGATAAATCGAGTTATCCCCTGAATCGATATCCATCTCACGGGGACGCGTCATGATCTGTGGCTTCGATTGCTCGCTCAATCGCCCTAACAGCTCTAGCCGCTATGGTTAATGAGAGATAACTTCGATAGCGTAATAGTGGACCAGCTCTCCGGCAAAGAGCTCGAGTTAATAACTCAAACGTCGCTCGTGTCAATTGCTTTTGCTCGTAAACCAAGAATCGACGACTTGTTTAGCGGCAGCAGGGAAGATCGACGATACCGATCTAACGTGCGGCCATCGGGGCAGAAACGCGAGCAAACGCCTTTTTAGATAGGGTGCGGGATTGGCTATGATGAAATACGAGGCCAGGTGAGTTATGGAAGCAGAAGAAAGGAGAGGTGATTGTACGTTAATGAAGTTTTTACGGTGGACCAATGGGATCTAACGCTAGCTATGATGAACTGAGCACTCACTAGCCTAACTGTTTCGCCTAACTTTTACAGAGGCACTCGAACTTAATCACGAGTTCCAAAGCGTGATCTAACAACCGAACTATAAATTTCCCTAGAGACAAGGGAATAATTTATTTTTCACCGTATAAATTTCCAGTTGTCAGATTGTTATCTCGGAAACCTGTGTTCTAATTTAATTAGGCTCTGTACAAATTGAAGCCAAGGGAACTCCTTCGGGTAGTTCCAAGCTGTCGCTATTGATGAATACTGACTTTAGAGGTTAAGGTATTTACAAGTATTCTACGAGATCTGTGATGAGTTAAAATGATTTAGATCAACAGAAAAATAATATAATTCTGTGGTTACGTTTTCTTTCTTATCCTGAATTTTCTCTTGAGAAATTACTCAAATCTAGGAACCCACTTTTGGCTCTTGAGGTCTCAAAGACACACACGTGCTGCCTAGATTCGCGAAGGGAAAAGAACTATCTCCTAATTTCCGTTCCAATACTTCCTCCACTTCTGTCCCCATTGACCACTCCTATCGCCCCTCCATTTCACAACCATATACTATATAAACTGTGCAAATTTCAACTGAGTTACAGTATTCATACTGTTGCTCTACCAGAATTCCTATTTTTTATTTAAAACTCATTATTTTTCTTTACACCTATAAATATTTTTATTCGGCTAATATGTACCTAATATAGTATACACAAACGATAATAATTAAAATGTTATGCTGAAAATAATTAACACGCTATAATAATTAAACGTCAGCTGTCAATAGCCTGAGTCCCAGTGGTCTCGAGAGATTCTGCAGTTTAGCGTTTGAGTATTCGAATTAGATATGGAAATTAAGTTACTTGCGAATAATTATGGCAAAGCTTGCCTTGAAAATAATCGACACGCTATACTAATTAAACATCAATTGTTAATAGACTCAGACCCAGTGGTTACATGACTATCTACGAGGAATGATCATCTGAAAGAAAAAATACACAGATTCTCACAAGAAAATATACTTTGCTAAGGTTAATACAATCCACGATTTTTTAAATATCTATAAAACAAATTCTAAGTACATGTACATACTACGATTACGTTTGTACTGAGAATATAAAAACTGTCTACACCCGTGTGACTCAATAACAAGCAATAGCAAACTATTAATATTTAACCACGATAACAAATCTCCGCGACAGCGTGCAAGGCGTTAGGCAAACCCAATCTAGCCAATACCTGACCAAGACTCGCTATAAACTTCCTCAAAGACAGCTCTACATCCTCTGTTACATCGCACTGCCTATCAACCGCAAGGCCAAAAAGCCAGAATCAAAGGTTAATCAAGGCTAACCCGATCAAGGTTAACCAGAACACCTCGTCTGTTGATCCCGCGCTTCGGAGTGCCTGAGTGTCCAGCGGGACAAATCGCGAGCCTAACTCCGGCAGCTTTCACCTGGGATTAATACGCGACAAACGAAGCAATCGCTGCCGTTGCGTGTACGGATGAATGGAATGCCACGGGTCCGAGATAAAACGAAGCGGATGTGTCCCTCTAGAGCAGGCCCGGAGCCGTGTGTACACGCGCTGGCAGCGCTCTCAGCAGCGCGTACACGCGGCAAGAGCAAAACGAGGCGAGCCGCTGCATCGCCTTTAGCCGAGATCAACGGCCAGTTTATGGAAATTGCCGGGATGTACGGAAATTGATTGGCTACAAGTTCGCGGTATGCGGGGGACCACCCGCAGGTGCTAGAATGGCTTTTAGCCGTGCTTACAAGCATGAAACCGCGTGCACGCCTATCCCGAGAGCGGACTGACTGGGAGCTACTTGGAGAAACGTGGACGATCAATGAACGAGCAACCAGGCAAGTATCCGAGGGGACTAGGGGTGAGCATGGGAAGCCTTTGATCCCTCAGAGGCTGCGTTCAGAGGGTGCATTCTTCGGGACGCGAGATAGGCCTCTGTGAGCTTGCGGTATAGTCCATCCAACTATAGAGAGGTAGGAGAAATAGACGGAAAGCACGCGTGATCGGTGCTGAGACTGCAGTTAAGCAGTTGCTGCTCATAGACGGATTCGAAACGCTCCTTAACCCTTTGACTACTGCGGGCGCTTAGGAATCTTGCGCTTGTGATACCGTGGGCGCCTAAAATTTCTTTTGCTGTTAAATTTTAAGAATACAAAGAAACACGCTATGTTGTCTTAATGTAGTGGAATATAGTGCTTCGATTATTATTAAAATATACAATAATTTCTGGGAAATGCACACCTAACGAAAAGTTTCACTGTTCTCGGTGTACATCGCTAGTAGATTCCTCAGTGACATGGTACGGTTGGTACGTTCCAAAGTCTGCCATAGTTACAGGGTTAATGACAATGAGAGGTATAGTAATGCTCGCTTCAGCATCCGTTGTTATCTCCACCAAATATTAGAAATGGAACCTCTAAGTGAGTTCCAGACGTGCCTATTGAGATGAACTATCTATGATACCGATCTTTCGACTGATTTACACACAATTGGTTCTAATTGGGTCTTTCAGAGGTCAAAGTCACTAATTTTTTAATTTTATTAAATTGTAATATGAAAGCATTTGAGGATGGATGTTTAGCTTCTTTTATATGGGATTGTGGTTGAACTAATTTTACACTAATTAGAATTATCGATATTTGTGAAGTTCCTGTTTTACGATTTGTCTGAAACGAAAGTATTACTGTGGATATTTGAAATGGGTGAAACTGGGTAATTTTCACGTTTGATATTTAAATTATGATGGAATTCAAGTTTTATTACGAATATTTCATTACAACGTTTGTCCTGCCAGCTAGGTATGAGTTACGTACTCGACATGATATTTACACGGTTCAGTAGGCTGAACGTTAGAGGAGCACGAACGTAGCGAATAAAACTGATAAATACTATATATTTAACCTTGTGACCATTCAAATAACTCATTGTTAACATTATTAACTATACAGTTAATACATATACATTCTTCATAGTATTAAAGAATATTTAAATTCCTCCTGACACAATTAATAAATATTACTGAATTATATTTTCAAAATTGAAATAATTAAATTCCGTAAAAAATCCCTCATCTATAGAAATACGAATACATAGAGATTATAATTAGTTACTATCAAAGATTACCACAATTTTCAACACCGAATATATACTTAAATTTCCATTCGCAAACAGGTATCTAATTTACATACACCTCGTTCAGAACATTATCCCAACTTCGCTACCAATATAAAGAAACAATAATTCTCTCAAACACGTCAGCCATCACGGATAAGCAATCCACGTCCAAGGACATAAAAATGAAACGACTCCTTCAGCAGAGCAGCTAATTTAAACACGCGTATCCTCGTTGTAGGATTAGAAACCGGCGAGACAGCGGTACAACGATTTAGATAAACGCGAGTGGAGAGAATGGACTTTTAGTCCTCGTTTAACTAATTGCCAAGCGAGCATCGGCTAACGGAACAAGGTTTTCGCCAACAAATTATGCCAAAGATGTTACGAGATCCCGCCATTCCCTGCGTTTCATTCGATATATTTCCGCGCAATCGAACGGCTAATGGACGCGTATAATTATCGCGTGGAATCTTATCGACGCAAGGTTTCCACTACTTTTCCGCTATTTGATTATTATGGCGCGGAGAGCCGCGGAGTGGGAACCAGAAGGGTGCGTGGACGAGTACCGGAGGAAGGTAATGGGCATTACATTTCACGGGAACAAGATAAACCGATAGCTTTCATGGTTTTTCATCCGGAAGGCCCAGCGATTGGTATCTCACCGATTAGAACCTCAATGTTTGAGAGGATTGCGGTGTAATGGCGGCGAATGGCGCGTTTTTCTAACCAAGTGTCGTTGATAAGCCTCCCAATGCAGCAGTCGAGGAACGCTTCTCGAGAGATTCTGCAGATCTAATGGATAATGAATGCGATACCGGAAGACAGGAACGGCTGCGATTTAGAAACATTTTTCTGCCTCTGAGACCATGTTAATGTTCATAGCGTTTAGAATGATACTAAAGTAACGGGGACTTTTTCAAGCATCATGGACGTTTAGCGTCTGAGTGTTCGAGTATTCGAATTAGATATGGAAATTAAGTTACTTGCGAATAATTATGGCAAAGCTTGCCTTGGAATTACTCTCCTCCAGCGATTAGGTTCTCGAAGATCAGGAATCGTGTTAATTTTGGAATACTCCTGGATAAATATTACGTTGGAAGTATTCAGAACGATATTGAAACGACAAATATCTTTTCAATCGGACAACGTGTAGTAATTAAATTACCTGATAATTATTAGATTTAATCCTCTTGAACAATTATATTCATTTCTTTAATTAAATAAAATTCGTAGGAAATTAAAAATAGCGTGGAAACTTACAAGACTTATAATTGTTTGTGTTAACTATATTAAAGTAATAAATATTTTCTGGATCATTTTAAGATCTACAATTCGAGTAAAATTTTTAGAATTACACAAAAATATTGCATGGCATGTACACAAGGATATGAATAGGTAAGAACACAATAAAAATATCTGTGTACATCTTCTATAAATTGAAAAAAATTTTAGGAGATATACAAAGAATAACGAAAAGTAACAAATTACCTCCAAATAATTTTAAAAAAATTTATCTAACCTTCTTCAACGACAAACAACTTTGGGCAGATATAAAAAAAATAACGAAGAAAGACCATAAGCCAAAAAAGGTTGAGAAACCCTGCCCTAGGTAACAAATTAGCTCCAAATAATTTTCAAAAAATTTATCCAGTGTCTTTCAACAAGATTCGCAATATGTTAATTAAAATTCGCAATAAATGAAAAATGATACACGCACGCAAGCATTCCTCCACGTATCCGGGATTTCACAAGAATTAGAAATCGTTCCTAATGTATCGAAGGTCACAAATGATTCGAGCATCACTGAAGTAAAACCAACAGGCAGATTTTAATTTCAAATCCGCGCTTATCAGCCTGCGATGCAAATTTAAAAAGAAACTCCAAGTTGGTTTGTTTCTCGCTGGTTCGTCGGCGTAAAAAACCCCCAGCCAATGAATTTGTACCAGTTATGATAATGCGTTTTTTGCGCGGCCGAGCAATTTTTGAAGTTCCAGCTGACATGTTTCGCGACTCGGTGAGTCACGAGTATTTACATATTTATCGGCGGAAAAATAATCAAACACGTGTAACAAAAATCGTAGATAATTAGATTCGATTAATCACCCTCTGCCAATTATAATAACAACGAAAAACAGACCGAACGAGAAAGGAAATAAATAAAAAAACAAAATACAAAACAAATAAAAGGAAAAAGAAAGGCAAAGAGGTGTGCAATAAATTCTCTCTCGCAACAACACGCTGCAATACTTTCCCAAGCGCCTGAACGTGATCCAAACCTAATGAAATCTTCACGCCAATGGAATTCAATTAAAGCCCCTTGCACGCGGGACGCACGAAATATTGCAAACAAAGAGGTCAAGCCAATTTCACGCGCGATTTGCCGGCAAATATACAACGAGACACATCGTTTTCGCGGGGAACTCCCTGTTTCCATTAACGAAAAAGTGTATCCCCGTCGTTTAATTTCTCGCTACTTTACGGGTCTGCTCGCGGCCATAAGCAACTCAACAAACAGGGGCCCGTGCAATTAGTATGATCGCGCTGCCAAGAGAGACACCTCGCGAATTAGCCAAGAATTAATTTCCCAGTCGCGATTTCGAGAATGAAAACCTTCGCGTTCCACCTATGCGTCCCCCGTCGCCTCTATTCAGGCTAGTTGCACGAGTCTAATCGTTTACAAGGGTTCCGGGAGATTTCATGAATGAAATCTCGCAATGGTCTGACACAGGCCTATAGATTAAACGTTATTCGCCCGTGGTCTCGGCTCTCTTACCAGGAATCCTGAACACGTCGCGGCCAGGTGTTGGCCTACGACCAACCTCTACCGGGTGTTCCAGAACCCGCGGACGATTACGCAATCGCGCGCTGTCACGCCACATAAATCCGCTGTTCGCCGCGAGATAAATCAACCGAGTCAAAGGGTCACGGGGACAAAACTGGACGAGGCACGATCGCGGCTGGCTCGCGTGTTCCACGCTCTGTGGCGTTTTCACGGCTGCACGGAGGTAGCCGATCAGCTCGCGGATGGGAGACGGGTTTATAGGCGAGTGTATTATGTGTAAATGGGGTATGGTATCGTTGGGATATATAGGTGGGAATGGGTTGCAGCTTGACTGATGATTTTTCGCATGAGGATTATCGAGGGGACGCTTTTGACAGTGCGAGTGTTTGACAGCGATCATCTGAGGCTTTGGCAAACTTTGGAAATTGGGATTATGGGTTCCAATTGTAAAATAGCTACTAATTATAAATATATTCTCTATTGAAGTCTTTTATTACTCAAGGAAGTACTTTGAGTACTTCTCTTGTAAGACTGACAGACTCCTGAGAAAGTGTCAAGAGGGTACGCGACAGTGTTCGCCTAAAACCCCAATTTTTATCGAATAATCATATAAACATTCTCGGAATTTAGATGTGATAAACTATTCATTCATATTTGATATACTAGATTGATTTTTGCCTGCAACTAAAGTTATCCTTTCAACAATGTCTTACGATAAATAAAAGCTACCTTTGTTCTGTTCTCAGTGGAACTCGTGGATATCCTTCGATGTCCTGAGATATGGAATGATTTTTATCACATTTGGAGTCCATGAAAATTGAGAATTCTTTTAACATGTTGACTGGTCTGCCAACTGGTCTGGCTTACTAAGCCCATTACGAGTTATCTCGTACTTAAGCGTGTTCTCTTTGTCGGCTTTTACGAGGCTTCTTACAGTACATGCAATTCAAAGAAGCAGATTGGACATTTGCAGAAGGTTCGCATTACAATCCGCAGTTTTTCTGGAAAATCAAGAGCAACAAGTGGCCGATGCCGTCAAAAAACACTGTACTTCGTTCAACGGGACGAGTCAGCATCTATCTCTATTGATGTTCTTGCTGCATCATCGCTAGGTTCTTTATTTTCCTTCTCTGACTCATTTCGTTCGACAATCATCAGAAATGTGCGAAACAAAGTGTTACAAATAACTCTGCTCCTTTTACCTCGTTTAATCAAGGTATTCAGACCAGAACCATCGAAGGAGTCGGACTCAGATATCTAACTCCTGCCAAACAAATTGACGACGATTTTTATTAGGTGGGATCGTAATTGCGTATACTTTTTTACTTTCATCATACCATCTCAATCACTATTATCACTATTATCCAGTATATATTAAATTTAGATATACATTACAAAATTAAATACCCCAGACAAGAACTCATACTAGACACTTGTGATCACTACTCAGAGAAACCTAATGAAAAATCCATTATCCCAGTCACGAAAGTCCCAGATGCAAATTTCTCATAACTCGAAGGTAAGGAATATTAAAACATCGGAACTAATGATGGAAAAATCGGTAGCCAACTAAACGACCACCCGTTACAGAGCAACCCACGCGTTCCCTAGACGATCGGACTAGCACGGTCAGGTGGGTATATAAGGAGTTAAGGAGCAAGCAGCGAGGAAATAAGGAGCAGGAGGAGGAAGGCAGCCGGTCGAGGTATTTGATGGGCCGATTGCATCATTAGCGAGCGTACGTGCTCGCTAGAGAACTCGCGCCACGTTAGAGTGCCACGTCTTTGGTGCTACAGAGGCCGGAGAGACGATCGAGAAACACCAATTAAATCTGATAGCGACGGCTTTCCGATATTCAGTGCAAATGACGTACGAAATCGATGCGTTCTGCTAGGGACAAGGCGCTCGGGAATCGATCGAGGAAGCTTTCAATCTTCCATCGCCGATAATAACCCTAACTATTTTCCGCTTCGCGGGACGATCATTCGCGCTGATAAGGGCGCGTATTAGAGAGCTGCAGAGAGAAGCGAGGCGATAACGAGCGATGAAGTAAATTCAGGGAAAAGAGAAGGGAAACTTCGCCATCTTTTCTTTACACTCAGGATACATTTGCTATGGACTTTGAATGCGTGTTTGGTTTTTATTCTCCATTTGCTGATGTTCATGTTTAATAGGCCCATCTTGCGAATGATTGTGTACCGTGCAACCTTTTTCTTTTTGCTAATTCTCGAATATGATTTTGTAACATGGGCTAGTTCGTTTTGGTTGTATATAAAGTCACGGGTATGTATGTAATTTGGAGGATGAAAGAGAGGGAAGGTTTTGACGATCTTTTTCTTTCAGCTAGGGGTGGATTTTCTCTGAGTTATTTTCGGGAATGACCTAAGTTGTGACGAGAGCACCTTTAAATTTGGGACAGTGATGCGTGAAGAGTGTATTTTGTGGATGATACACTGTGGAATTTTTGCTAACTATTTAACTTACAAATAATTAAAAAAAAAAAATGAATCTATCGTTACATATATGTACCTCACATACTCTTGAAATTTTATGAGTTTTTTACTATATGTCATTGCTCTAAATAATGTATTTACTACAATTGTTCATTGTCATTCTTCAATCATAAACAAAAAATTACGATCGAGTGCCCCTTCCACTAGAATTAACTTTTCTTGTACTACCAATTGTGAAAACTTAGGTTTTCATACTCGGTACCATTTGCAATAATTTCCCTTTATTTATGTTCTCCACTATGTTTTCCTTCCAGTCATAATTTTACAATCTAAAATTAACAACGTTTCAACAAAATGCCACGTTTTAACAATTTAACATTTACCACAAACATAAAATATTTTACGACTGTCGTTCTCTATGAAAGTAATAAAGTTCCACGCTATTTATTAGCTAAGCTATTAATTCTATTATTCAGAAAAATGCCAAAAGTTTAGTTGCTGTTCGAGTACATTCCTAGAGAATAGCATTAGACTACCATAATCTTAATACATAACACATGGACAACAATGAACTAACTGATTTTAATTACTGATCATGGGTATGTGGACACACGGTATGTTTGTACCTCAAGACAAACAACTTGGAAAATAGAACAAGGTACTAAGAAGTGCTCCCGAATTTTCGAAAAATTTCTGGATTGAACAGTCACTATATCGTTCCTATATTAACACCCCATACATAAAAATAGACAATGGAAACTTCCCATTATTAATAATAAATTCCTCTTCATTGCTTCTCTGCCTTACTAGAACTTCAAACACTAGACTGCACCGTGTACCTACTCATACAACAGAATTTTCATCATCCAAACATTCTGCTATTCGAATGTTCCATTACTAAACACCTATCACTCTATCAATCCGCTTCCTCCATTCCCTCAACATCAAATTAATAGCAGTATAACTGCTCTGTATGCCCTATGAAATAATATAACCTCTTTAGAGACCAATTTTCTTAAAATTAGCATTACAACGATTTCAAAACAGTGATGATAAAATAGAACAAGGGATTCTATGGTGAATACTTCTTCAACAGATTCTAATTTTCTTCTCGCCTATAATAATTGTAATTTTTAAAAAACTAACACACGTGTCAATATCCCCGAAGAGGTTAACGTTACATAAAACGTTATATCCACGCTCGGAGAACCTCTGACCAGAAGACCAAAATTCGCAAAAAGCATTGGGAAACTTCAGCATCCATTGGCATCGGGCATCAACACCCTGACGAATGTGCAGAGAGCATCCTCGATGCAACAAGAATGATCCATCGGTTTCGCCAGCAACGATGACACGGCGGGACGTCGAAAATCTATACACCAGGGGATATAGGCTCGGTAGACAGCATTCCGCGGTTTCGTCGAGTTTTTGCGGCGAGCATCGAGAGTGAAAGAGCGGT
>NW_016909451.1:164507-166407 GCF_001483705.2 Eufriesea mexicana
AAGAGGAGGCGGCAGCAAGAACGGCCACGAAATGTCGCCTTCGTGTCACTGTCCGCGAGGGTCCTTATACAGAGGCCGTTATCGGGCCAGAGGATCGCCGCCACTTCGTATTGTATATCGGCGGCGATTTAAAAAGGGAATGACGTTTTATCGTGCAGTACGATCGATAAGGCGCGCTCGAGAATCGAAGGAAGACCGTCTTTTCTTCTCAGCCCCCCTCGACGCCGCGTAAGAAATGACTTACTGGAGACTTTAAGCGGCGCTTCTACCGAAAACATGATCCATCGATCATGAATCGATCATCGGGAACTAGTAGGGTTGATCCTCGATCATTAACATAGAGAGCAAAAAAATTCGCAGAACGGAATGATTGACTCCCTACTTTTTGAATTTTGCAAAATTTTGGCGCCAATGTGACTGATTCTACTTTTCGAATTTTCCGAAATTTTGAAGCTCTCGTACTAATTTTCTGTATTTGGAATTATAAGATATTTACAATTCAAAGCGAGTGACTCCATTTTTCGAATTTTCTAGAATTTTGGCGCCAAAGGGCTAGCCCTAAATTTTCGAAATTTAAAATTATGAGCCATTCACAGATCAAAGTGACTAACTTTACCTTCCGATTTTTCTAAAATTTCTACGCCAAGGCATTCGCCCTAATTTTCGGAATTTAAAATTATGAGCCATTGACAGGCCAAAGCGATTGACTTTACTTTTCAAATTTCCTAAAAATTCTATACCAAAGTATCTGCCTCTAATTTTCTATATTTGAAATTATGAGATATCCACAAGCAAAAGTCATTGACATTTCGAATTTTTCAAAATCTCTGTGCCATAGTAGTCGCTTTAATTTTCAATATTTAAAATTATGAGTCATTAATAGACCAAAGTGACACTGACTCCACTTTTCGAAGTTTTCAAAATTTGAGAGTCCAACAATACCAACACATCCATAAGATTTGTTGTTATATCTGTTATATAAAATTCGTGGAATGTAAATTTGGAAAAAGAAATTTGTCAGATACAGTGGAATCGCAATACAGTCGATTATGCGAATTATATTTATTCTTTTACCTATATGTTACGTTTAGGATCTTTGGACCCTGTGGAATGCGTGCACTTTGATACGAGGGTATTATGAGATAGGTGTCCAGGTTAAGTTATCGTTTAAAATTTATTCGATGACTATCTGGCTGTCCAATCTTGTGTATGTCTAACTTTTTCCTGACAATTCGATCTTTCTGCCGTCGCGAGCACGAGAGATTAGCGATGGGATCAAGTCCAATACGTACTCCTAAACCCAAATTAATTTCAATATCCAAACATTATTTTATTTCATTCTAACATTGTCGAATCCATACAATCTCCTAGCACTACAATTACCAAAACAGTCAATAACTTACTTCAGACTTCCTATTTTTGAAAATTTTTTAAAGATATGTAGCTATTTTTGGCAGGATTGAATACACGGATCTTTATTGATTTTTATTTATTAAGTGGAATAGTAATTACGAAACTTCCTTACTTTCATTACACCATTTTATTCGATATCTATCTTTTGACAAATTTTTGAAGACGGTATAATAATAAAAGATAAATCAAAATGTTCCTAATTTTATTTTAATTTTTGGATTTATAGTTACCGAAAAATAATATTTGACTCGCGATACTTATTCTTGGCCTACTTCCTGTTTCATTCATAATACCTATTTATAAAATATATATATATATATATTCACTACATAGGAATAATTATGATAATATACCTAACAATGATATTCCTTTACGTAATAAATACTATTTTACGAGACGATCTCACATGTAATCGATTTTTAATTGATTTGAACGGACAGAAACTTTCTACCAGAGATAGAAATCAGCAAGTTTCGAACCTACACGA
>NW_016909451.1:166845-209934 GCF_001483705.2 Eufriesea mexicana
CTACACGACCAGTGTTCTATTCCGTTTGAAAATACGTATCGATCCCATTTTCTGAGGTACCTATTTATCGAGGTTTCGAATATGTCTCCTTTGGACTCGAGGCCAGCTGAAAGTGCTCTTTTTTCCAAATATTTATAGACCATTCGAATCTAATCGACCAATGTGCGAACCTACTTGTAAGGTACTTGTGCCCATCGCTAGATAAGATACCTCGACACAGGATCGGGGATGGTCGATGATAGGTGCCCACGCTTGCTGATGAGAACCAGATCGTTGGAGGCTCGACTCTGGCGAATAGATAGGATAAATCCAAGGAATTTTCGCGTCTCGTTCGACGTTATGGTTACCCGAGGAATAACTTTAGGGACACTTTAACTCATCCTCCGTTACAGGAGAATTTCCATAATCCAAAGATTCTCATTCTTAATTATCCATGACTGAACGGGTCATCAGTATGCGATGTCTTTTGTAACGTAAAATTAATACGTGAAATTAATACCCGACGAATTATGAGTCAATTTATGTCAGAATAATTAAATTTTAATTAGACTCGATAGGGAATCGAATTAACAGCAGAGATAGTAATTAATATAATATTTTGAATTCCGAATAACGTTTAAGAAGAGCACTGGATATTCGATATACAGTGAATACTCGATGCTGAGTAAATATAATTACCATTACACAGCAAGCATCCGATATTGAGTACATATAGTTACCATTATTACACAGCGAGTACTAGATTCCGAGTAAATATAATTACACTGAGCATTCGACGTTGAGCAAATACAATTATCATTATTCCACAGCGAATACTCTATGTTGACTTACTATATTACCTATACCTCCCACAGTTACAGCTACGATTATAACAACTATATCAACTATAGTAACCATGACCATTAGTTGTAGGATATAATTCTCATATACCAAAATATAAATTACAGTAACCATATTTTCAATAAAAGAAGAAGATTAATTAAAAATTACCTACTGACAAACACACATACCAAAAG
Organism: Eufriesea mexicana; assembly: GCF_001483705.2. Classification (NCBI taxonomy): domain Eukaryota; kingdom Metazoa; phylum Arthropoda; class Insecta; order Hymenoptera; family Apidae; genus Eufriesea; species Eufriesea mexicana. The sequence goes on from NW_016909451.1 coordinate 167,862, forward strand.
CAATAACAAAGCAAATATTCCAAATATTACGTGGTACCGTTTTCAGAAAATCGGTGATCCAGAAACTTGACAGTGCTCTATAAGCACTCGGATGCTCGATCAAGGATCTAGCGTGGGCGAGTGGCGCAGCGAGAGATTGACCTGATCCGGATGGAAACTCGAGAACCGCGAAAACGTCGAACCAGCCACCGAGACGGCTTCCACAATAATCGTCGACCCCCTCGCGAGTGCCATTGTCGTTGGCCGCCGGTTCCGAGGCTCGAGTTTCGAGTCGAGCGAGATTCGTGAGATGGGAGCGGCCCCTCGAAAACTGGGTGGAGATTAGAAGCGCGATTCGACGGTATGCTGGCTCCCCATTCATCTCCGGCCAAGGAATTTTCATTTTTCTAACGTTTAATTGAGGAACGCGGATTTTAACGACCGCGGGACTAGTTGTCGACAGATTTAAATTACGCAAGTGGTTTGGTCTGCTGGTGAGTTATGTCGAGGAATTCCAATGGATTAACAGGACGGTATGGAAAAATTCTGCGTTTCGAAATTTTTCACCAGTGTGATCCTGTTTCGCGAATTTTTACCCCTTTCGCTGTTTTCTACTGGCACGTTAACCCTTTTCGACATTTTTCATATGCTATGGCGAAAGAACTCTGTCTCAAAATGAATTTATTAAACGTTATACATGGTTGAGTGGTAGAATTGTCACTGAAATATTATTCTAGTATTGTTGTAAACACTTATGGTTATCCGGCTATTGAAACTGTGTAATACTTGTCGCTCCACCTCGGTATTGATCATCGTGAAATATAACAAAAAGGTAAACCCATAAACAAATGTTTCAGTTTAAGGAACATCTCATGTAGAGTTTCTGAACAGGAATTCAACCATTTATGAGGTTTTATAAATTTATTTTGAGACAAAGTTCCCTGTGCATGCGAATAGTACGCAGATATTTGGCACTAAAAGGGTAGTTTCTAGAAATCCAGTAAATTCAGTGTCAAATATACATGCAATGTCAATTGTCAAGCCTGAATTGACTCCCAGTTGATTGTCCGACCCAGGAAGTCTAACAACTACATTAATCTAGGGAATCTAAGGAATCTAGTGTAATTTAGGGAATCTACGGAATCTAGTGTAATCTTGGTAATCTATGGAATCTAGCGTAATCTAGGGAAGCATTTAGAGAAGCTAACTACAAATTGCCATGATTTCGTTCATTAGACTTCCAACAACAAACCATAATATTCACACAGCTAATTTCAACAATCTATCCAACTCCATGGTCACCAAAAATCGCTTTGAAATTCGCAAAAAATTCATTCGCCGACACAATCAGGTTCTCTTGAAACGCCAATGGCGAAGGATCTATGTAGCAAAACGACAGGAACGTCGATTCGAAGTCCCCTATTGCACACCGTCGTGAAATGCGAACTACACTGTTCACTTATAAAGTTCAACCGAGTCGCTGGATCATATAGTTCCGGACTTCCAGTAAGCTCCGGACCCAGATGCTTTGTGGAAATGATCCTCCCCTGACCGGTGTCATACGCGAGACATTACGGTAGGCACGCTCGAATCCACGTCTGCAGTTGAACATAAACTCAGAAGCACAATGCGAGCAAGAGTTTCGATCATTTCCTTGAACGCGAGATTCAGAAAACGCGGCGTGTTACTCCTGCTGTGTGGAGCTGTTCGTCGTAGATTCGCTATTTAGCGTTTCGGCTCGCAAGCTTCGAGCGATATACGCGACTTCGCGGGGGAACGATCTCAGACCTTTACTCAGGGGTAGCCCGAGACCTTCGCGGTGCTAAGATCTTTACGATTGCAGGAGTTTATGGGAGGGACAAGGCTCTCTGATCCTTTTACAGCCGCAGAATGCTGCGAGAAGACATCGCAAGATAGAGATTTTGGCAGAAAGGTATGTCGAGAGTGGTTGGGTATGTGGAGTTTGGGTTAGAGATGGAGAGGAGGGCCAAAGGATCGAGATTGGGGTGTGGAAAGAGAGAGCTTGGATATGGATCGAATGCGTGTTTGAGTTAAATAAAAGGAGAACGTGCAAGTGTCAAGTATACAATGTGAAAAATATATGTCAGAGTCTATGAGTATATCCAGTTTGGCTTAGAAATAAATGGAAGAAGTGGACTGACAAGAGAGTACACGGGTATTTAAGATTTTGAGTAGATATGGCCCAATGTTTTCTCTAAATAAGTGAAACATGAACTGAAAGTAGAAGGAAAAGAATGTACGAGTGTCAGAATATGCAGAGTAGGAGACGAGTGCAAGAGAAGTATCAAATATACAGTATGAAAAATATATGTCAGTGTGTTTGAGTATATCAAGTTGGGCTCAGAGATAGATGGAAGGTGTGGGCTGACATTAGAAGAAAAGAACATGGCTATTTAAAATTTTAGGGAGATGTGACCCAATGTGCTCTCTAAATAAGTAGAACATACACTGAAGGAAGAAGAAAGAGAATGTAGTGAGTATGAGTACGACAACTAATTATTGCATAGAGTTCTATGAAACAGAGTGACAGCTCTTTTACGATTTCGAGTAATTCTCTGCCCTTCGCATCGTTCTTTCCCAGACGGAAAGTCTAGCGCCGGTCCTTGGGGAAATGAGCGCTGGTAGTTTTGAATGACTATCGCGACAGTGGCTAGGCCTCACGACCCCATGGTTTACTCAAAACTGCTCCATCCACAAAGGGTTATTCCAATAAAATTCGAAGGCATTAAGTCGAATTTCAACACGTCGTTAATAACCTTCTGCACAAAGAATCAAGACGCACGTGAATCTATCGACTCTGTAAGAAGTCGATAACCATCCCTTCGCTCATCAATCTGCCACTAATTCGCGTACACACTGCGTCTCGAATCGATCAAACTGTCTTTACTTAAGTACTCATGGACGATATCGTACACGATACCTCGGCTGAAGAACAACGTCGACGGAAGCGTGGCTGACGTTCGATTTGCATACGGGACGACTTATGGGAGATTATTAAGCAGCTCGATTATCGCGCCGCGACCTAAGCACCTCTGCCCACGTTAATTGCCGCGTAAGCCTGACTAAGGACGTTTTAAAGAGGGGCTACGTCTCAGATACACGGATTGATTTACACTGCGACCGATCTTTGGCTTTGCTAACTGTCCGCGTTTAATCTCTACTCTGGCGAACGGCGATTAACCTTAGCATAGCCTTGGCTGATTAGTGGACTCGGGAAACGTGTGCTTCTTTTAACGAGATCCAATGGATTTATGGACCTCGATGAGGTTAAGAAACGTTCTACTCTAGTATATTCATTTATTTCTTTTTTTCTTCAGAAGATCAGAAAATGAATGGGTTTTACGTTTGAATTCTATTTAGAAAATTTTTGAGGCAGATGAGAGAGATCATACAAAAGTTTGAGGATAAGTGATGATACAATTGGTGGAGAATGTGGGGTATTGATTTGTGAACTGTCGACAGGATTTTCTATTTTATGGAATTTTAATACCTTGTGGTATTAAGGATAACGACATGATGATGAGCTATATTTGAAGAGTTTAACATGTACTGTGAAATTTGTACAAATTCTAAAATTTTTTAATAATTCTATTAAAAACTATATAGGAGTATATAATTAATTAAAATTAAAGACCTGTACTTTTTTAATACATAATTTTTCATAATTAAATTATTAAATAAATACCTTCCATTGAAATTGCGATAAAACGGAAGAAAAAAAATCGTACGATGACTTCTAGGAGGTCGATGTAAAGGGGAAACTTCCCTCTATAACACCGTTAAAAAATGAATGGCGAGAAAAAATTATCAAGATGCGTGGAATCGTTTGAACTTATCATAGTTTTTGAGGGAGAACTACCTATAATCCTTCACTTTACCTTTTGATCTGAGGAAATTTTCAACTCTGAGCAGAATCAACTGTTCAGCCACATTAAAGTAGAGACTTGAAACTTTAAAATGAGCCCAAATTGATTATCACAGAATATTCCTTCATAAAGTTACAGCAATTCAAATTTTGACAATTTCTGTTCAACTATACAAAAATACAAAAATAATGAATCGATCAATCCAAATAATTTCATAAATCATAATCAAGAAACCTTTAACTAAACTCATTAAAATTTTCCCAATTTAAATATCTCACTCAGAAAAAACTTACTCTCTCTACTACAAAACCCAGAAAAACTCAGAAAGGAATCGAATTTTACATAAAATGACAACCGATAAAATTCAAGATAAGAAAATTAAAAATTGAAGAAATCGATGCGTAAATTATTCGCGTCCCTATCGTTCCAATTAATCTGAAGTCTGGCAAAGAAGTCGAACTTTGGCAAATCGCAAGGCGATTCGCGCGCAGACGGTCCTAATTCATTTCGGATGGCCTTCTTTGTGAGCACAATACCGCGTTGTCCGAACGAAACGAGTCGCGATGATGTTGCACTAAGGAAGAATCGTTCGAATGACTGATGCCTCTCGGGATCCCCGTCAATGGCTGTTTCGAATTAAAAGGCTAACTCGATTGTCCACCCACACTTTCACGTGGTTGAAAAGGGCCGGCTTAATGTGCGTTAATGCGAGTATACGCGTTGCCGACGTTCGCGGAACCTGATAAATCGACGGTCGTCGAACGTTTTGTGTGATTTAGGTGTTGAAGTCGGAGGTAGGGTGCGAGATTACGTCGATTAATTATGGCCGTAAGTGATGGGGTATGCTGCAATGAGGATTAGCCGGTTCGTTGTTTAGGAGATTGAATGTAATGGACTTTACTGTGTATGTGTTGATGTAGATATATGAACGTATTGATTCTGTGTAATTTATGTTCCATCAAACAATTCTACGGGGAGAATTAATCTGACGGTGTTTACGTCTAGTTACAAACGTAAATTAGTTCAATTGTCTGTTTCAGATACTTATTTTACTATCATTTTATGATAATTGAATGCTGTATGTTTGGTTCGACGTTATGTTCAAACGCTATTCATTCTGTATATTATAGTGAAATAAAAAACCTATAAAACAGGAGCAATTTATGTATTTTGTAAATTATTGTTTATTTGTTTTAATTATATTTATAATGGGTGCCCCAAAATTCACTTACAGAAGTAATTTCGATATAAAACACAGGTTATTAATTAAAAATTATAAATATTGCTTAACAATAAAAACGCGTTGTTCTTTCGCATAGCACTCCATTTTTAATGACCCTGAACTGCCACGATGCCTTTTTGTTTTCGTTGGCAACACTTTACAGCGCAAATGGCGCAAAATTCAAATCTTGCATGAATTTTGGGACACCCTGTATAATAGTTATTAATAAAATAATGAACTTAAGTAAGAAAGCAATTTTTAACTATTAATTGACAATATATTAAACCAAAAGTTCCTTTTCCTGCAAAAAGAATTAACAAAAATATGCGACTTATCGCGTTCTTCAACCTAACCTTCAACCGCTGCGGCAGGGACCCGAGAGGCGGGAAATTCAAAAATCGGCGGGAGATTCGAATCGCTCGAGCGTAGATATCGGAACGACTCGCGAGTTGGCGCTTTTTTCTCATCGAACAACCCAATCAGAAGCATCGGAGTAGCGAGGGACATGTATGAGCTAAATAGCGCGGTCCATGTGAAACGAAGCGTATCGCTTCGCGAGAAAGAAGTCGCGTATCGTCGCGGTTCGCAGGAAGCTAATTAACATCTCAGACAAGTCCGTGGCTTGGGTGGAATGAGCTAAGGCAAGCTAGAGGCTCGTGTACGCTGCGCCATATCTTACGATATCTGTCCCCGTATCTCGCCACGGTTGTGAGATACGGTGTCCTGGCCGCTGTTTCGACTAATCGTAAATAAGGATTCGATTTCGCACTTTCTTGCCGTGGATAAGTTGCGAGGCCGCGAAACAATAAATTCCTTTTCTTTCGCGTGGGTTACAGGCTGCCACGGAAGGCTCAGATAGAATATCGTAAGAGAATTTTCATCAAATAGGAGGCAATGATCCTTGATATTAATTACTATAATTATTGCAGGGGTAAAATAATCGTTAAAAACTCTATTCTGAAATTTCAACTACCTGTTACTTTTCTAATGGTACTTGCTAGTGATTTTGAACAAGAGAGAATAATTTCGTCGACTGTGATTTAATATTGCAGACAAGACTGGAAGAAACACACATAATTTTACAATGTGTTGGTACAGAGGAAGAAAAAATGTAGAAAAATTGAAAGGTAGGAAGAAAATATTTGTTGTAAATTAGAGTGTCAAGTTGTCAGGAGACTCACAATGACTGAAAAACAGGTACAAAGGAAAATAGAATTTTCCAAGGTGCAACATCCTGTTCCATTTGGAGGTGATTGTAAAATGTATTATACAGAGGTATTAATACCGAAGAATGAGCAAATTTGCCATAAGACAGTGATAGATCGATGATCGATTATTGATATAAATGAATATTCTTATCAAATAAGTAATCAGGGATTTATTTACTCAATCGACTTCCTACGCAGACATGCTGCTTGTCAGTAAGACACCCAATACCTTAACAGCTCTATTACGCCACGTGAATTTCCAATATGTCTTCATAAATAATGTTCCATTGCGATAAACAAATTCTAAACAAACCATTCCCCTTTAAACCCTACCCTTTTATTTATTCTTCACAAATATTATCAAACAATAAATGTTAATTGCGTCCATACAACCACCTGAATCAAATAATAATTAATGGTTAATAATACAACGAATGAAATGATTAACCATATTAACACTTGATAAGAATATCCAAAAATAATTGAAAAATTCTACCCTCGTTAACACTAGTATTACCAATCTGTTCTGTTCCAATTACAATATCAAAAACAATATTAATTTTGTAAGGAACAGCTACGTATTTTACGTAACTAGGAGAACAAAAGACATGAAATTGTAGACCATTTCAACTATCGATAATTCTAACTAATCCTGCTTCTATTCCTGAAAATCGCTATGAAACTCTATCTTCCAACTGTCTCGAGCAACCTAGTAATTTGTCCAAACGTCTGGCCGGTGACAAAAATATGGCAGAAAAAGCCACGCGAACGGCACAGTGACTACATTCATCTCGCGTTTGCGATGGGTGGATCGATCCATCTTTCGAGTAACGGGACACCATGGAACACGAGTGGCTGTGGATTACGCAACTGGCATGATCCACGGTTAGATCGGCGATGACGAGCAAAGAGAGAAGCCTTAAGCGCGTTTACGCGAGCATTCGGCCTCGCACCGAATGATTACGATTTATGGGATTCTTTGTGCTGGCCTGATCTACCAGCCCGATCTTCGACATCCTCGCGGAGTGTACCAGCTGTGACAATCTAAGGCTGCGATCACAACGGGCTGAACAGGCTGCTTCAGAGCAGAGAACCGATAAAGTGGACGGAAATGAGAGACTAGAGACACGATTTTCGAGTAATAAATACGTGTACATAGGAATTTGAGATAGCAACGTTGTTTACAACTGCTACATTGTTGAAGAGAAAGGAAAAATTATTATCGTGGATGATGGTCCTAACTTCCTCACTCGTAACATCAGACAATCGATGAAAAATTGATCATCGCGTGTCTTATTTATATATTCTTATTATACTTATTCGTTATGTTAATTTCTGTCCTTGATACCAAGGATATGATAAGTGATAGTTAATCTAGGTTATCAGAGATTCTACTTTGCACTGTTTTCCTATTATTCATTTATCTTTTATTTAATAATACTATTTGCTTTCTTAGAACTAAAAATATTTAAAAAATAAAATTATACTGGAAATATTTGATAGATAAAGAATGTCCTTTTTCTATCGTCCCTTAATATCTCAGGTCTAAAATAACCTAGGCTCCATCACAAAAATTAATTTGCACATTGAAGGAATTAAAAACAACAAAATCAAATATTCATATCAAAATATCCAACTCTTAAGAAAAATCTGAATTCCTCAATTAACCCTTACAATCTTCTAACAACTTCATCTTCATTCTCAATCACCCCTAAAATTTCTCATACCTTTCATCGCACCCCAAACTCTGGCACCCTGTAATCACCACGTAAACCCCTAGATTAACTCCCTTCCTGCTATCCTAAAAGTCACTCTATTATGTTATCCAGCAAAGAAGAATTCCTCGAAACCTTAACCACGCCCATAGCCCTTGACACGAGGACCTAATACAATGCAAAGAACTGGAAACACGTGAAGGCAACTGTTGAAAAACGTGGAAGGCGAAACGGTGCTGCACGCGGAAATCGCGATCGTAAATTAAAACTAAGCTAAACAGATTATACGTCAGAAACGTTCCACGAGCAAGGGTGGTTCGACTCTTGTAAATCTCGAGTAACATACTCGACTCACGACCTGCTGTCCGTCTGGATAAGTGCCCCGTACTTAAGGGAGTACCCGAGATAAACATCCGCGGCTTAGTTGAAACAAGACCAGGCGTTATGCATTACTCTTGCTCGCGTTTCTCAACAGCAAGCACGCTGCGCTTCCTACCTCCAGAAACCAAGGAAACCTACGTTCCTCCTTCGTTCCGAATTATGCTACCTGCTGCAAGTATGTACAGAGGGTTCCTGGTTCCGAACGTGCATCACGAAGACACGTGTTACTCGTGTCAGAGAATTTAAAATCCGTGTTCTTGCTGCATATATAATTAGATGTTTTAATAGCAGCGAAGACGGATACTAGAGTAGATTAGGTGTACTAGACTGGTTAGGTATATGCGAATACACCTAACAGGGAGACTTGGGTAGTGATATGTTTATATTTTAACTCAGGTTTATTTTAATACACGGTGATTGCTATTTATATTTACTAATTATGACAGATGAGGTCCTCTCGACAAAATTTTACTAATAATATTCAGAATTAAAGGAATAATTAAAATACGAATTCCTTGATACACGTTCCTATCTATTCCTCTAATGAAACCCTGTAATATCTTATAAATTCTATCTACAAAATGTCCCATTCAGACACTAAAACTAAAATGTTTCTATCTAGCAAATATTCTACCTAAGATGTCTACAAGATCTCCTATGTCAAAATAAATCTTCTTTTCTTTTCACATTAATTTGATCTCTCTCTCTCTCTCTCTCTCTCTCTCTCTCTCTCTCTCTTTGAAGAGAAAATTTTATCGCAATAGAATAACAAGCGTTAAGTATTGCTTTACAACTGTTATGAAACGATAGTTTTACAACACTATTTGTATAGAAAAAGTTGAAGACAGTACTTACCTTTGCAGCCACCCGCGGACAAGCCATAATGGTCGACATCGCAGTGATCACACCGGAAGCCAAGGATGCCATCCGCGCACCTGCATTCGCCGGTTACGGGATCGCAGACCTCGTCGAGGGCACCCACGTCGCAGTCGCATTCCCGGCAACCTGCAGTCACGTTCCCGTAACCTTCGATGCAAGAAGAGCAGTCACGACCCTCGAACAAAGGCTTGCAGGGACACTGACCGCTCCTCTTGTCGCATTCGGCGGAACCGCTGCCCAGAGAATCGCAGTTGCAGGCTGTAACACATGAGATTTTCGTGTTTAGATTCCTTGCCCGTAAACGTGTACTATAGAGTCTTGGTATGGAATGGACATTCGTGAGGGAAAATCGTGTTGGGGGTGAAGATGATCATTTTGAATAGGTTTGTGGTTTGGGAAGGGGTAAAGTTCTAGGGGTTGAGAAATTAATAATCGTGCTTTGATGAGTCTATTCCAAAAAAGGGGATTTTTATAATTAATTTTATTTATTAAAATTACGCTATTCCTTTCTTAATGGGGCCTATAATTTTCTTCATAACTTAATAAATATGTTCAAGTTAAGTGATCTAGACAGAGGGAGTTTTGTACCGATAAGGTCATTTAACTGGTAATTTATCATGGCCCATTCTTTCACCTATGTATGTGTAAACATTTATTTACTTAAACACCAGAAATTTTTAAGCATAGTGCATTTTGAAATATCGAGAGGAAATGATGATACAAGATAAATTTCCATAACCCATACACGATTCTTTCTATAATTATAAATTACGTTATCACTGAAACACGTTAAATTTAATAACTCGAAAATCATTTTCCTGACCACGACAGCATTTAGGAATTCTCTCTGAACATCCCACTTATACTATATCCATTATGGAATTTAATAACCTACTCAACGGTTAGCTTCCTATAATTAACAACACTGTTCAAGCTACGATCGGTTCTTCCTATTAAATATACGCGTTGTACCATGCGTTAATATATTAGACAGCATTTAGCGATCAAAGTGTTCAGGAACGTTCGATATCCACGGGATATTGCGTGCTTACAACGATGAAATAACGAACCAGAAGTAACAGATGATACTCACGCAAGCAGTTCTGTTCCAAGGGATTTCCGTAATGAGCTGGTTTACATTTGTCACATTTCCAGCCTTCCGTGTTACCGCGACACTCCAAGCAACGTCCTGTTTCCTGATCGCATGGACCGCCGCCGCAAAAGCAGGACTCGCATGTGCCACCGGGTACCATGGGATTTCCAAAATATCCTATGTCACAGCTTTGGGAATAAAATTGTATTTATTATTAATAAAATCGTGGAAATTAAAATATTAAATTTACAATACTTATTTATTGTTATTATTACTATTAATAATATGTTAATATTGATAAAATTTTAGGGATAATTATTTTATTACAACTTTTGAAAAATATATTCTAGGATTTTAAGAGTTGCACTATCAAATGTAAATAAAAATATTTTATTCAAAATTCAATAGTTAAATTGTAATAATTTATAAAGCTAATTGTGTATTTACCTTTCACAGTGATCCCCAGTGTACCCCTTTGGACATTGTGTGCACACGTATCCACTGTCAATGTCAGTAGGGTCATCGAGTTGACAATTTGGACTAAAATTGTTGCTCTCGATTAGGAGTGGACATGCACATCTTTTACAATCATGTGGGGTGCCCTTAAGAGCAATGCCAAAGAAACCTCGAGCACAACGATCGCATTTAGGACCCACTGTGTTATGTTCACAGTTCTGTGGAACAAAATAAAATAAATCAAATAAATAAATATTATTCTAATAAAAAAAGAAAATTAATTTTATAATGTACTAAAATAGAGTAAAATTAGGTATGAAAATGTTTAATTTGAAATAATATGATAAAAAATAAAAGATATATAAAATAAACAATATATTGAATTAGTTACAGTTGATGCTTTGGATATTGATAGCTGATAAATGCAACATCTCTTTGGATAAAACTTGTTTAAGTTACCATACATTTTCTTCACTATCACTAGACGGTTAAGTCATTCGAGGTAAGGAAGGAATCCATGCAAACAGGTTTAGGTTTATGTCTATACTAGGAAGACTTCATATACTAAGATATGGTGAATTTACTTTCATTTACATTTCATTTACATAGTATCACAGTATTAAGGTATATTTACATACTTTATGTTAATTCAATACTATTTTATTTCTATTTTCTTATATTACTTTAATCATTGAATATTTTATAGATTTCATGAAAGAGAGGTAAGAGAACACAGAAGATATAATATTCTCTAGTATATATATATATATAATTAACAAAATGTATTAAATAATATAAAATTGTATCAAAATAAAAGTAAATAAAAATTAAATTACCTATTCTTCCAGTAGTTATCTACTATTAAATATCTACAAATTTATATTTTCCCTACTAATTCAAATATTTGCTAATAATCAATTTGTAATACAATTTTCTTACCATATACTAATTTCACACTATCAATATCCACATAACCACACCCAATTGAAATACTCCATTTTCTAGAATAAACTGTCGCCCTCTAATGTCATATTTCAAAGGACCTTTGCAAATCAAAATTAATCTCTACACTCTAACCTCCAATTCATAAAAAGTATATAACCTGTATTACACATATTTTGAAGAACAAAGCTAAAGGAATAATAAGTGATTTCTATTGCGAATTCTCTTCGCAATTTTCATAAATACAGAGATACTCACCGTGCATTCTCCCAGCACAAGATCGCAAGTACTCGCGTGTCCATTACAATCGCACTTCACGCACACGTGATGATCCTGTTGATCGGATCCGTTCTTGATCAATTTTACGTAGCCCCACGCACAATTTTCGCAAGACAGCCCCGTGTATCCCTCGGGACATTCGCACTCCTCGACTAAATTATTGTTTTCACCAACGGATATAACCTCTCCGACTGACACGACTGCTGACTGTAGACTGAAACGAAAACAGACGTTTAACCCTCGAATTTGTTGTGAAAGTCAATGCTGATTGGTAGAATTCGCGAGTTCCCGCTGTCCACGTGACAACTAGTGCCTCAAGAGAATGGCGCGAAACGTGATCGGTTTTCTGTAAATATTGTTTTCGCAATATTCGAGGTCGTGGAGACTGGCTGCGATATACGCAACCGATACCACATTGTTATTAGAATTCTTCTATGGCTTCCAGAAAATTCTTTAATTATCTACAGCGATACTTGTGACTAACTTCACTGACAAATTTATATTCAGTAATACTACTTTATTTTTCTACCTTACCGACATTTCAGAATCTTTATTTCTTTTTCGTGGATTAAAATAATTGTTTAAAAATCGTTTAGAATCTTCTATATACTATACATTCATTAAAATATTTTTTAAATAAATTTCTTGGTAAATTTTCTTCCTTTTTTTAAATATATTATATTCTCCCCCTGAATAATAACAAATACTTTGGAAGCTGTATATAGATATTTATATACCTATATTTTTTAATTTCCATTTTATTTATTTATCACTGCATCATTACACTACAGTACTGATATAAAACATTTTATTCGTCATCTAAAATTATAAATTCTTTTTTCAGAACAAAATAAAATTTCACTTATAAAGGATGGAAACTATTTAATTACCATCCAATGAAATTAAATTTTCACAGTAATAAATTAATAAAATGTCAAAAATATTACACCAAAGAAAACAAATTTTTTTTAATTGTATTTTCCTACGATTCACGTACCTTCCTTCGATCTGCTCGGAATGATACTGCGCCCTAATCATGACATGCTTCAAATTCGCGAGGACCCCCATCATTTGTACCCTGGTAACAGAGTCTCCGCGAAATTCGGTTCGTCTCTGCCTGGTAGGAATATCTTGGATCTCTCCGCGTACATGGTACCAGCCGTTTTCGCGTAGAGGTACGATGATCTCTGCTTCCTGGCCATTATATTGTTCCTCGCCGTAAGCTATTCGCATGCCATTATTACCCTGCGAGGAAACGAGACGAGGAGATTAATTCAAAAAAAAAATGTTAATCATCGTAATCTACCTTTCGGGGCAAACGAACAACCTAACAGGGATGCAACGGGATGGAAATGTACAGGGTGGTCTGGTAACTACTCATGCATTCAGGGGTCTTTAATGTTTCATAAGCAAGGAGAAGTGATGCTATACTTGGCAAATGTCGTGTATAATATCTATGTTTAAATGACGAAAAGAAGGATCCGTTGCACATCTCCTGGGACGTGATACGAATTGCATTATCCTCGCGAGAAAATAATTTTTCCATTTTTTTGAGAAACAGACTTATTATAAAAATTGTTTTCAAATGAACAAATAGGAAATTTGATATTCTGCGACAAATTTGTATATTTCATCTTTTCATTGAAAAATAGATACCTATGCATACAAATTAGATTGAATTATTATACTAGTATAAAATTATAGAATAACATATCAAAAATCGCGTAAATTCTGGACACATATAACAGTATATAAAAATCAGATATGAAGTTACAAAAAATTATTAAAAATCGAAATCGTGCCACATAACCATTACACAAACTAATTACTTAGTCACAATGAGTAGTCTCGAAATTACAGAAACTCTGTTCCTCAACAAAGTATAAAAATCCCTTGGGCCATTGACACTCGTGTATATCAGTGCACAAATTAAAATTCGATTTGAAATCTGCAAAAATTATTTAAAAATTGGAAGCAATCGAAATGGCGACGATCACAATCGATTCTTTCCACGACGTAAATCGATTTAAATTATTTATACCTATCAGCAGATTTCGTTTATAATTAGTCGCAGAATAATTTGTTCTTTCGAATACATTCGAATTAGCGCTCATTCGCGCCATTACTCATACATCATCAGGCGTATACTTACAACCAGAATAACGTTGGGTCCTGTAGTCGGCTTTCCACTGGTGTCACCGCGCATAACGACCCAGCTGACAGAGTAAGTAAGATTGCTGCCGTAAGACGAGAGTCGATTACCGCAATAAATTCGCGGGGCCAGCCAGAAAGGACTGTCGTATTCCACGTCGAACGCCGCGATCGTGAGCCAGCCATTATCCACGTCCAAAATAGGAACAATGGCGCGGGTTGCGTTCATGTCGCTCACTAACCAATTCTCCAGCGACGATATCTGAAATAATTAACGAGAATAGATGATACCACGCATGAAATTTTCGTAGATCAAATTATAGTTCGAATATCATTAAATAAGAATTTTTCTATTTTTTTCTCTTCCTTTTTTTATTTCCATCCTCAATAATATTGAATATTTAAAAAATTTATATTTGTACAGAAATTTAAAATTTTTCCTTTTAGATGCCAAAATTTTCTCAGTGAGATATTGAATTTCGAATTCTTTTTTCTTGCTTTGGAAATTTATGGAGGATTTAAATAAGTGGGAATTTAGAATTTAATTTTATGGTGCAAGATTAGGATATATCGATTTTTATAGTGTTGACTAAATCATGTATCTGATAGCAGGTGATAATTTGAGCTTAATCGAGTCGAAATTGAGTTTCGATTTTTAAGTTTCTTTATTTAATTTTATAGTCAATTGACAATTTGTCATAAATTCAACCTTAGCAAAACACATTCAGAATGTTTAATAAATTTAAACACCATTTTAATAAAAATAGTAAGAGACTATTTTCTATTAAATATACAACTGATTTTTGTGTTATTAATTGCTATCATGATTGCTAAATATATAATTGGACTAAAATATAAGAAATTTTCTGAAATCTTCATATCGAATTAGATTTAAAGACAGAATTTCTCGACCAATCTAACAAATACAAAAACAGGAACTTCAGAAAAAATACGGTGTAAAATGTAGTAATTAAAAAAGAAAATAAGTATGTATGGTATAATCAAGAAATCAATTACAATTAACATTTCAGTCTGAAGTGCAAAGTGTAATTTACAACCATTTCATTATGGGACTGTGCTGGATTTAATTTTCCACTTTCGCGTTAAAACGATAACCACGTGCTATTACGTTTCTGCTCGTTTCACTCAGTGCACGTAATGCAGAAGAGTTGTCGTGCGACAAAGTAATTGCCGACTTGTCCCTTGCTCGTGAGTAGATAAATGCAGTTATTGTCCATTTATTCAGTTCATCTCGAAACCTGAGCGTCCTTTTTACTAAGAGTCGAGTGTTCAAATGAGGGGGTTGATTCCATGCATTTTTAATTACTGTCAACGTGCGGTGCAATTAACTATCTATTTCGTTGTAGCACACTGTATACTTTTTACATGCTTCGTCTGTTATTATACCTCTTCTTGTCGTGTTTCGTCTTGTTTCACGTCTGTCTGTTAGCTGCAGTAAAGTATAGCTTTCAATTTCAATTTTCTTAGAGTACAGTTTATTCTTGAATATTTATGAATGACTATATATGTAAATAATAGTAAAATGTCGTTGAGGGATATTTATATTTACATTTTAAGTGCTAATTTTATTGTTTTGATGTGTATAACTAAACTGCAATTCATTTACTAGTCCTAGGTCTTTTTACTTTAATTTCAAGTTCAGTATGGTATAGCTTTCAGCTCCAATTTTCTTATGGATTTCATTTTTTAGTATTTATGACTGACAGTGTATGTAAATAATATTAAGAAGTTTTTTAGGAATATTTATATGTATATATGTATTGTTAATTTCATTTTTGTAGTATAATTCTAGTCCTGTTCATTGGTAAAACTTTTGAAGCAAAAGATTGAAGATCTCTATACTAATATTTATAATATAATGACACAAATATAAACAAACAAAATAAAATTCTTTAAACATATAATTATATCATTTACCACAGAATTTTATTTTCTATCTAGCAAAATTCCTCATTACATTTAATTAACAATAATATATTGCGTACAAATAAAATATCTATTTTATAAAGAACCTACTTAAATATGTATTAAGCCTCAAATACTCACTAATATAAAACTTATTCATGCTTACTCAACATAAAACTCAATATACACAATAAAATACTCTCATCCCCACAAATTTGGGATCCCACTTCTGAACCACTTTAATCAACCCTAACCAATCAAAATAACGTAACTTTTTTTTTTTCCAATTAATTTCCAAAGAAACTTACCCCGGTGTAAGACAAGCTGGCACTTCCACAACGATCGCTAACCCCAAAGCAGTAACACGGAAGACACCCATCGAGATTCTCCTTGGTCAGCGCGAAGTGGCCCGGTTTGCACTCGTCGCAAAATTCGCCAGCAACGTTCGCCTTGCAGAGACAGTCTCCTTCACAGTCGTGAGACGGTAAAATCCCACGGGAATCGCACGGACAGGGCATGCAGTCAGGAAACTGACGGTAACCGGCTGCACACTGGTCGCATTTGTAGCCCGAGTAACCGGGTTTGCAATCACAAGCGCCTGCTACCTGGAACACCATCGGTGTTTAACTCGATCAAGATCGATTTGGACAAGGAGGATAATATTGACGGTGAAAAATGGATTTTCAAAAGGAGATAAGCATAGCTACGGATTTTTAATCTTTTTCTTAATTTTTTTGCAATTGATTTAATTTCATGATGGAATTATCTATGAATTAAATAATAATAACTCAAGTGGTATTTAAATTTATTTAGAATTTATAGTGTTAAAAATTAAGAAATGTATTTGCTAGATATTTATCAGAAAATATTCTCTTTTCAAAAGATTTTCCCATTATTTTTGGTTTCACTTTGAATATTAAAATTTATAAATTAAAATAAAGTGTAGCGTAACAAGAATTACAAAATTGAAAATGGTACGTTACAAAACTTTAATCCCACGTCACACAAATCATTTCAAACCATTTCAAACATAGTACAACGTATCATTATATAATTTTGCATATGTCATTACAAATTTACCAAATTTTCATAGTTAGGAAATTTACAAAATTCAAAATGAATATATTTCATTTGTTTGAGATACGATACGTAAAATGCCTAATATTACGATACACAAAATTCGTTTATCACGGTACGCCTTTATACACCTTGTGCCTACCTTTCCCAGGTGTGTGTAGGAGTCATCAGGGGTGCAGTAGCCGGTGCTACCGTGCACGTTGCAGTCGCAAGGTAAGCAAGGTTCGGATGCATCAGGGGCAACTCCGTTAGGCCTGTAATAACCAACTTGACACTTTTCGCAATTGATCCCAGCCGTGTGATCCTGGAACAAATTATTTTACGCAAATTACGTTACCATAGACATTTACAATTCCATACGCATTTCCAAATACTCAGTGTTTACTTGTTATCATGAAATTTAAGTATTAGGAATATATCGTAAGCGCTATGTTTTATGAGAAGCACAGTGTAGATGGCAATCTTGAGACAGAGACTAGGGGTAGCAGCGATTTACATTAAAGCGTACAGGGCTACACAGAGGTGTCATCTAAATACAATTCTCACTGCGAGCGTGTAAACAGGGAAATTAATCTAAAATATCGATATTATATTTATAATTAATTAAAATCCAAAGACCGTCTGAGATTACAATACATTAATTAATACATTCTTGTATTATATAGATAGATTATAGATTAATACATTTTAGTAATATAGTATCAATCATATATAATTCGATAAACTATAATATCTCTATCATATAAATAAATTGAGAAATTTTTACAACACTTAACAATAAAATAAAAAAAAAATAATAAAATAGAAAATTAAAAAAGCCAAATCTATAACAATTGATTATGGCAACACGATATTGTTCTACTTTGATATATTTCAGATCATATTTAAGTAAGGAAGAAAGGAAATAAATTTTTCAACGGTGTTATATACAATCTGCCCTATTTAATCGCTCGAGCAAATACACTCTAGCCAAAGGTATGAAAAACACTCGGTGACTAAACTACAAGTTTCAATGAAACAATTATGCATGACAAACAAAATCGTGACACACCACACAAACAAATTATACAATTCGCATTCACACGAATCTACGAGCGACCATAATTCTCATTCCACGTGCCGGGAAAAATGGCACGAAACTCGCAGGCGGCTAGAAAGGTTTCTTATTCCTCTTCAACGGCATTCCCATTCGCAAAGCATGATCTATCGATCTGATTTCTCTCGAGAAATTCGGGCTTACTGTGCAATTAATGCAGACGCCACCGCCGCGAAATTTCCCACGAATGTCCATGGACATTCTTCTGTCGGCCACATCCTGATCATATCTGCACGAGGTTGCATGTCCATTGCAGTTGCATTTCTCACAGTGAAAGCCCTTCGCAGCTGTGCCAGGTTTCCACGGAATCTGATTGTACATGGGACAGCATTTTTCGCATCTTTCGCCGCACGTGTGGCGCTCGCATTCGCATTCTTGGTGCTGAGAAACAATACCACCTCTTAATGGAACCTTATTAATCTCCGCGACAGGGTAACCGACTAAATGTTCGATTCTTTTAGCTTTTGCGCGGGAAGGACGATTTACTTTCTGCTGAATATTGAAGGTAACATTTGATTAAGTATCGGTGGATTTTGTCAGTGTCTGACGTTGGTGTATTGGCTTACAAGATAAAATATTTCGTGTTTTAGTTGTGGGTGTACTGTAGTGCTGGGTTGTGGGTGTGTTTAGCGAATGGGGAGTGATGTATTCTGTCGTGATTACAGAGAAATTTCCTACGAGTATGGGCTTTTCATATTTCATGGTGTGTATTGTGATTATGATCTTAATATTTCACAGTAGTAACGTAAATTTATTTATTATTTCTATATGAGTATATCTGTAATAGTTTATAGTGATGTACAATCAGTGATATTTTTGGCAAAAACGTAGAAATTAATCCCATGTAAATTAGCCTATGAAATGATTAATTAATCACATTATTTTGATCTTCATCATATATACCATATCTACTTCACCGCTATAGATCTTCAGAATTTTGCAGGCAGTCATCTCTTACATAACTCAACGAGAATCAATTCCTTTCAATCAAAAAAGAGAAATAAAATTCCATTTATCAGAAAACTAAAAGAAATATGTAAATTTGTAATAAGTTGATTTTTAAGAAAAATCGAGCGTCATTATCTCCTCGTTATTCTATCACATCCTATTATCTAGAACGAAATAACTTTGATGGTTTCTCCAATTTAATCGCGATGGTCACGACACACGAGTCCACCCTGTATAACAACCTTCCAACAGGAAAATATTCGCGTATCCACGATGCTCGATGAATAATTACGCCTGGTAATCACATTTCCAAGAAACTATGATCCCGCTTGCAGTCTAGCAAAGCGAAAAAGAGAAAGAGAAGGGTGAACGATAGCGCACTTCCGGTTTCTAGCCATTTCTCGCGGCCATCGAATCAATTAACGCGGAAGACGTAATGGATATGGGGTGAAGCATAAGCGTGCTTTATAAATCGCGACAAGGCCTCTGCAACGAAGATGCTTCTTTATGCCTCGCGATACAGATATCCGGTATTGCGCTCGAGCAGCGGACAGAATGGCCGTGCAATCGCTTCTTTCTGACGTTTCGGAATTTATAGGAACGTTAAGATAGGAGGCAACGTTATCGGGGACATTAATTCGCGCGCGGCTCGATTGGCTAGCGAATTTTATTTCGAGAAGCATAATTCTCATTGCGAGACGAATTTTCATACGTCTCAGGGTGCATCGGTAGACCTTATAGGGGTGCTATTCTTCGAAAGTGCAATTTTATGATTTTATAACGAGAGTGAGGACAATAATTATTGTATGTTTAATTTTATTGAAATTTGTTTGCATTGTAACTTCTTGTCAAGGATTTTGGTTGCTATTGATAAAGAGTTAAAGGTAAATCTTAGTATTGATGAAACATGGTTTAATCTTCAAGTGATATTTTTATGGAATAGGAATATTTTATGGGATACTGGATATGTGAAAAATCGAAGGAAATTCTATAGTATTTTTAGGAAAAATTGGTGAGGGGTTAATGCTAATTCTTCAAACAATGTTAAATTTGATTCCTAAGATAGAAATTCGATATAAAGGTCACGAATGTTTTTAATAAATTTTTATATCATTTAATATAAAAATCACTGACTTTACGAGCAAATTCTTACAAAACAATGAATACATCAAGACAATCAATAATTTTTAAAATAAATTCTTGCAAAATTTCGAACGGACTCCATAATTTAATATAAAGGTATAAAAATTTTCTAATAAGTTTCAACGAAATACTATTAAATATGAGAATTATAAATTTTTCTAACAAATCGCAGCTGGGTGCACATTAAATATGTCAACAAGGTAATATATGCTAAAACATTCAGAAAACACAGATTCAGTAGAGGTTCGGCTATTCGCAGCCGTGCAATACACGTAAGACTGCCATACTTCGCCTAGAACAACTATTATCACGGTAGTAAATAATATCGAGCACTTTGGCGTGGGGAACACGATCCAATATACCACGCTTAGTTTCCCTTTTAAGTGACGAGACCACCCGCATTGAGTTAACCCCATGTTTTCTCTGTTTAAATTTATCGACCGAGCTTGTTCATTTGTATTTCGAAAGAAGCACTAGGGGTTCCATTCCTATTATTCAATAACGTTGACGTAAAAATTTGTACCTTTATTATTATCCTCTTACAAATCTACTTTTGTTTTATTCTCATTTATTTCTGTACTAAACAGAACTAATTTCTAAACAGGAAAATTATCATTTAAATTGAAATTAATAATTTGTACAGAAAATGTTATTGTTCTCATCTGCTTATCATTATGACTATCACTGTACCTCGTGAACAGATATATCATAATTTTAGAACTAAATATTCATATAACAGGACGTTCTATTATTTACTTCACCTATCATTGTATATTTTAAACAAAAATATACAAAAATAAAATATATGAAAATACAAAAAAGGGTATTACTCCTATTTACTTTCCTAAATTTTTAAAAAAAGGAAAAAATTCCTAATTATAAATTTGAATTGTCTGCTTTTAAATAGAAAATTCGTAATTCTGAATTCGAATTCATATCCTGCACAAAAAACAAAGGAGTATTTCTCTCATTTACTATAATATACTATGCTACTATTATACTGCCTTTGAAATAAAAAGATTGAAACTATAAAATTCGAATTAATTACCAATATAACAAAGGGTGCCATTTTTTCGCATTTCAGTACCATTATTATATTTTTTAAACAGGAAAACCGTAATTTTTTAATTCACAGGAAGTTACCGTAGTTTCTATAGCAAATGTATTACCTACGTGAAAGAAATGAACCTGCAGAAGAGCTTAATTCTACGTAACAGGTGTTTAAACGTAACATGAATTAGAGAAAGAAGAGAAATTAAATCACGAACTTTTCCATTCATCGCGTTCATGCAGCACGTGATCTCAATAAGTTATTGAAGATCCATTGTGAACAGCGATCGTACTCTACGAGCGGAATTACAAACCCATAAATGATAAGGCTTACGAGGCGTGTTTATATGGTAACTCGGAGATATTGAGCACCAGACGAGTGCAGTAAATCGTAATTTACACTTTTTACGACGCATCACAGGCCTCATTGTGCTTTCATTAATGACCATTGTCATTCATAAGAATAGACGCACCGCGGGAAACGGTTAATGACTGCTTCAATGAAACATTATCGGATGATTTACTGAGATCGATGTACCGAGAGCTTAATTAACGCCGGAACACGCTATATATAATAATCGAGAAAGATGTTCGTAGACAGCGTGTTGTTCTACAAAGTAATTCTGTAGTATGTACATTTTACGAAGAGCGATAATTGAAGGGGATAACAGAAAAGTAAGGGCACAATGGAATTATCTTTACGCATATGCATATAGTGCAAAGAGATATTCGATTTTTTACGAATATTAAAAAATTGTAGAGAAAATGTAGAAAGCTTCAGAATATTGTTATAAATAGGAGAGTTATTTTAATGACACGATAATTCTTTGATATAACTATATACTAATAATTATTCATAAAAATATAATATACAATAATAAATTATTCTATATTTAATAGTGCATTTTTAATATACAATATTTTAATTAATAAGAATAGAAGAAATTCTTAATCCTGAAAATAATATAATTAATATGTCTCTAAGAAATTTGGAAAAAATTTATTTCCAATATGAAAATAATATAATTAATATGCCTCTACGAAATTTGGAAAAAATTTATTCCTATAAGAAATCCAAAATTACTACAAATAAAATTGATATTTGAAACATTCCATCTATCTTTCCACTAATTTCACATCCACAGATAAAACGTATGAACTCCAAAGAATAATATTAAATCTACAAATTTGAGACAATCATAGTTTACTGGAAACCCTAAGATGTTTAGCAATTTCACGTTTATCGACACAATACCATAAAGTAACTCCATATACAATCATAAAGATGGAACTTTTTATTCGAAAAAGACGAGAAGAGAACAAAGTGGAATACCAAGGTCAGTATATGATCGATGATGAGAATCGGATTGAGACGTAACTGGAAGAATATTTCGAATGCTCGACCGGTGGCTTCGTTATTCAGCAATGCGATCGCAATTCGGTCTACGTGCCAATCGTTGGCCGCGTGCTGCGCCGGACCCGCCCAAAAACTAATTCAATTTACCCTGGCGAGCATTGCCAAAAGTCGATTCTAATCGAATTGAATTCGTTGTCGAACGAACGGTGACGATCGGGATAAAAAGTTTCGTGGCCTGGCTGAATTTTTTAGACGACTCGTGGCCCTCGTTAGTCGAAGAGAGTTGTGATGCTCGATGCTCATCATCCCTTTCGTTATGGTAACATTGGGTCAGGTTGGGTATTATAGAATGTAGCATAGTTATTGCAGATGTTTAGGTGAGTAGTTATTAAAGAACATACTATACTGTAATTGGTGGAGATGCCTATGTGTGTAGCTATTTTAGAATGTGCCATAGTCATTGCGGATTTTTATGTGAGTAATTATTATGGAACATATGGTACTATAGTTGGTGGAGACTTCTGAGTGAGTAGCCATTTTAGAATGTGTCATAGTGATTGCAAATTTCTGAGTGAATAGATATTTTAGAATGTGACATAGTGATTGTAGATTTTTAATTGTAATTATTATAGAATATACTATAGTAATTATTAATAGTGGTTATTATACAATATACCATAGTTATACTAGATTTCTGAGTAAATAATTATTTTAGAATGTGCCTTAGTTATTGTAAATTTTTGGTATATGGTGTTAAAATGATGATATTAAAAATCATAATTATTATGACTTCCTAACTTAATTATTATATCTAAAAGATTAGAATTTGATCATAAATGGAAAGAAAATAATAATTTCTGTTAATAAAATAGTAGTAAAATATTATTCAACTACCCTCTATACTGTTTTAACTACCCATTATAGTCGATTCCTTAATTCAAAATGAATTAATGTTCTAACTAATTAATTTAACGAATTAAGAATTAATTCGTCACTCGAATTACTAATTCTGCTACTATAAATCAGAATAAATCAATCCCTTATAATTTTATACTATATAATTTCCACATAAAATCAAAAAATTAAATTTTCAATCTAAAAATTTGCCAGAAACCTCTGGAATCTATTCAAAATTATCAACAAAATCCCACTAAACGTTGCAAGTAAATAATACATATTTACTTCTAAATAATTATTTACATAATAAATTATCTTTTACATAATTTATAATTTTTAAATCAATTTTTGTATTTCGTTGTAAATTCGTATTCTCATAATATTTTTATGTCGTCCACTTCGACGACATAAAGGAAGTCCCAAGTGTAACTGTATTTCATATAAAAGCTTACGACACGTATCTAATCCACCCACCACAGTCACCAACCTGATCCTTGAACCAAAATCCCAGTTAGATCTCGTTCGAGCGACTCGATAACGCATCGAGTTCAACATCGATCAGTATGTTCCCTGGCCAACTCAGGCATCGTGGTACAAGGATAATGGAACGTGAGAATAACAGCAGGTCCTTTGACGCGAACCACCGACCGGCGATTTTTATCCAATTTCATTATTTCTCGAAGGCGAAATGGCACTCGCGGAGGGTGATTAATGCACGACGAAGAATCGTTTCGCAACAATTAACAACCACGGTTCTCCACCTCTCCAGGATTCTGAAAGATCACGATTGTTGAAGCTCGACTTCGCGAATGTGCCCATTCGTGGGCATTAAATGGTATGCGAGATTCTTATTACAGTGACTGGGTCATTTCGCCGCTCTGAGAACTCGAGTTTCGAGGAGAAATAATTAATCATTTGCAATTGTTCCTTTCTTATCCTTTCTTATTCTATCCTATTTTACTGAAGATATATCGAATTCAAGGTGGAGAAGAATTGATTCGTCAGACGGGTTGGTGAAATTGGAATTTCTGGATGACGTAATTAATTACATTGTTCATAAAAATGAAAAATTGTCCATTTTCATTTCGACGATAGTTCATAATTTACCAAAAATTTATAATAACTATAGCACATTTTACAGTATCCTAATATTTTATAATTTAACCCTTTGCACTCCGAGCAATTTCTAATATGACTTACCAGCAACTCCGAGACAGTTTACCTCTCCTGTTAGCTTTTATAGTACTACTCAAATGGCATTTCATTTTTATTAGGTCTTTTGCCAAAGGTATGCTGGTATAATATCTAACAGTAAACACATGGTAATGCTTCGGGAATTTCATCTAATAATTTTTTATATAAATGCAGCGGAATTCTAGTGCCATAGTGGCGACAAGGAGTGGAGAGGGTTAATAATGAATAGCCAATTTTCATTTTTCCGATGATTTATAGTTTATTAAGAATTTAGATTTATCAGAAATGCATCTCTTTATATAATATAATAGATCATATATAATATAAAATGTACATTTATTATATTATATATCATAAACATTATATTATACATTATATTACACAGGGTATCTCACGGATCGCTAAGCAAGATTTTTAAAGTTCTTGCGAAAATCTGACAAAAAATATTTTCAATACACGCTACTGTGTTTCCTGTGTTCTATACAATTCTGATAAAAAAAATTTTTTTTAAATATTTCTTTTCAGAAATTCTGAAAGTTAAATTCGTTTTATCAAATGGCACTTTATATTTTTGTCCTAATATTATTATATTATGGTATTACAGTACTATAATATATTAGAATATATAATAAATATTCAAATAAATGCATTTATAACCCAGTTATTAAAATTAAATACTACTCATTCCTAACAACAAGTGAAAAATTAAACGCGTTAAGAAAATAACATAGCGAGCATGAATAGAAGGAGTTGGAAAAGATACCATAACCGGTCAAAACGCGTTAAAAAATCGCGTGAATGTGAATCGCGTAAAAATGTTCCAGGTGTGCCCAAAACTCGACCAACCTGACCGATTGCGACATTTTGAAATCGAAGAAAAATGTTGGAAGCGGAAAGGACCCAGAGACGCTTTCCAGCGACCATAAATCTCGGAAACCCGTTCTACCTTGCAGCTACGGTCCTCCGTCCTTTCTTCCGCCGCTTCCGCAACCTCCGCCTCTCATTAGCGAGACAGATCGTGAAAAAAGTTAACGACGGCCAAAAATTTCGAGCGACTCCCGCGCGATCGTGCAAGAAACTTTAATGTCCGGTAGTTCCTACGGAGTACCGCCGGTTTCTAGCGGGTCACGGACTCGGGACAGAGTCTATCCTGCCATTAGCAGCGACAGTAGACAAAGGTCTGACAAGTTTATGGCATTTCCGACAGATTTATTCCCTGGACCCGGGCTGCCGCCCCTGCGAATCGCAGATATTCCCGAGATCTAACTTTAGAGAGGACTGTCTAGAAGAAAATGAAGTCACGTGACCGGCTGCTTTCTAGACCTTCACTTCCGTTCCTCCGTGACGAACATCCTTCAGAGATGCTTGCCTGATTATTAGGCTTGTCTGCCAGTTTTTCGTTTCCCGGAACATCTGATGGTTCAATCGGTCGGTATTGGCTTTGATAATTGAGCTATGGTTTGTACAGTTTTATTATTTTATTTGGTCTCGTTACTTATTACGGTGCTATCAGAAATTCTTGCGATATTTGTGTACCTAGAAAATTTCTTTTGTGTATTTGGAGTGAGACGAGGATTGTTTAGTCTAAAAAGCGGAGAATGTGGAATTTTTTTAAAGTCTCTGAATTGAGCTGAGAATCAATTTTGAGGTTATGGAGACAATCGTCTTATATTTCTAACGATAAGTTGGAGAATTTGTTACCATGTGACTGTATTCAACAAATGTTTGTTTTCGTATGAAGTCCAATTCCTTTTACTTATAATTTGAAATAAAATATCTAAGAATCAAAGAAATCTGGATATTTTCTGTTTTTTTCCATATCACCCATTTTCCATCCTTAATATGTATGAAATAAAATAAAAAAGGAAACCCTAAAATAGAAGATAAAAAAATTTGAATTGATTATTGGCAAAGCAAATAATAATAACGTAGTAAGAATATAACTCTTATCTTAAAATTTCCATTTTCTTTCTTAAAAGGGAGTCATGTATTTTTATTAATATCCTATTTTTAATATAGGAGAAACAGTCAAAAGATTAATCAAATAATCGAAGCAATCCTGAAACCTCAAATAATTACAAGTAAATATATGTATACTGATGCAATAATAAGATAAGTGCATAATTTTACACACTATCCACAAAGTGTGTATTAAACATCGAGTAAGAAACTTATACAGCAGATAATTCAGCGATGATCTTCAAAATTTTATCGTGTACCTAACTTTCTAATTGAAGGTAGTATTAAGTTCGCACGAAGGTGCATTTAATGAACGCCTTAACACTGGCTGCAGTGAATCCGGTTGTTGATGGGAAATCTTGCAACAGGTTCGAGGCAAATGTGTTAATTGCAGAACTTGTAATCCGTTCGGAGTCAATGTGTGAATTTTACGACTTTTAATTTAGCACGAGTCAACGCGTGAATTATAGGGCTCGTAACTCGTTCCGAGATAACGCGTAAAGTATAAAATTCTTATATGTGTTCCAAATCGATATCTTAAATGCAGTGTAATGTCGTTACTTTCACGTATGGCCAATATACCCGCTGACAAGCTAAATACATACGTTGATAAGTCGGACTTTACGGGCAGAAAAATCGTACATTAACACCTAACCTGTACTCGATCAAGAGCTGGTCACCTCGTTCGACCGCCATTAAGAAAATCGTAAAAGCGAAATATATCGCTGCAAAATGTTCTCGTATCACGGAGAATCGAAATCTCTGTGCTACTTTTATTACCGTTCCGACGGAATATTTATTTTATAATTTTATTCTACTCTTTCGTTTCGCTCTGTCTTGCACCGTTATAGGTTATGTCAGAGACTTACGCCATGTTGGACGCTGTAGCGACATCTCGCCGCGTGACCGGAACATAGACACCTTCCGCCGATATTCACTTCTTTTATCGAGTAAAAAGCGCGCCTTTTATCCGCGACTGCCTCTCCGTTCCGACGAAGACCCTGAAGACGAAGCCGTACGTATCTGGCCTGTGTGAATTCCTGAAGGGTCGCGCTGTGATTCAGGGCACCAGGTCTACCGTTCACCAGGTGAGTATGGATCTGAAAAGGGAAATCGTCGCTTGAGTACATGCAGCCTGCAAGTGCTATGATATAATTTATATCATGCGTGTTATAATTTGTTGGCATATTCTGTCGAATTTGAACTGTTTCAAATAATTTAAATTTGAACTTTCTCGGATAATTTAATTTTGAATTTTTTAATTTAGAACTCTTTCGGATAACACTGTACGAAAAATTTTAACTTTTCCGCTAATTTGTAATATCCAATGAGTGATTCTTGTAGAGCATACATTCCTGAATACATATAAGTATCAGAAATTTATCCTATCGAGATGCGAATACAGTTTTAATTTATAAAACATGTATTCATTACCCAGTTTATTATTAACAACGAATTAATATTCTTAAAAATAAATTGTTCATAAAGTAAATTTATAATAAAAGTGACAAAATTAATAAATTTCTGGTTATTACGTAAATTTATAAAGAACTGGTATTAAAATGTATCCATAATTTATAAAAAGTTTATAAATTATTACACCTATTGTTAATAACAAATTAATATTGTTACTAACAAATTGCTTACAGCGTATATTCATAATAGCAATGAAAAAATTAATAAGTTATTAGTTATAACAGCGGAAAAATAATAATTAATAAAATTGGCGAAGTTCGAAAATTTCCGTTGGAGTGGGGGGCTCGGCCGATCGAAGGCTATATAAAGGGCAACGCGACGTATTATAAATCATTTGTCGGTTTGAGTTCGGAAGTGTAACATCTAAATTTTCATTGTGCGCGAGGGGTGGAGATTCGAAGTGAGGTTGGGGCTGGCCCCCCCACCCTCACCCCCACCCATTAAACAATTTACTACCACCCATTAAGCAATTATAAGATAGATCTCTAGACTAAGTATCATGTGCGCGCTTTCTGTATAAAGGTAAGCTACCTAACTTGGAGCGAAATATATCAATTCTCTTATCCCTCTCGTTTACCAAATAGAACATAATTGTTCTCGCGATAATCGCGATCGTTCCTAAGTACCGACTAGCCTACGCTACGTACTTCCCGTATACTCGACAACTCCACGCCTCGTATGTCATTCTCACGGCTCGTCTCCAACACTCATTTCTACCACTGTTAATCTCGTCATGTATCGAGATCTTTGGTGGCTCTCGGGCTGGTGAGGCATCTGGAGCAACACGAGGGTCCGTCGACCTTAGTCGTCCTGGGTGCCAATCTGTGCACACGACCGGGGGATGGGCCCTGCAGTCGGAATCATTGCAAGAGCGTGCCTGCCTGCCCCTCTAGCACTTGGCGGCTATGTGGTTATGTTTGCATAGAGCCGGGGTATGGAGCATGCGCGTGATTCCGACTGTTAGGCCTCGCATAGGACCCTCGGATTGCCTCTGGGTGTTTCACTGGTTCGTTAAGATCATCAAGTAAGCCATGGCGAGGTCGACAGTGGCAGGGTGGGTTAGGCCCGATCGGGAGGGTGCCGAGGCATTAAGTTGTATTGTACACGAGAGTACGTCGCGTAGGCTAGTCGGTCTTTCGAATAATCGCGAATCCTTTCGTAAGACACGAAATAAAATAATGTGTCTGTAGAGTCACTTTAATTTAATTCGCTCCAAGTTAGATTAGGCTATCTTTGATACGGATAGCGTCAGTAGGTTGCGCCATTAGGGCGCATGTAGGTTCTCGATGCGTAGCCCCCTCCACGTGGTGAGACCTGGTAATTGGTATCGTTTTCCAAAGAGAAATCTTTGGAAAACGGTACCAAGCTAAGAGCTACGCACAAAGTTTAAGATATTTTCTATCTTTTGTAAATTGTTAAAGTTCCTTTTAAACTTTGTCAACTTTCTGAAATTTTATAGAAAAATTTTTCTTTTCTTTTTTTTTTTTTTTGTATACTGTTATATGTTAATTCCATTGCACTTGGTACTGGGATTACACATAGCTACGACATCGTCGAGGCTAAAGAAATGAGCAATGGCTACGTGGCGATAAAATCTCGAATACACGTTACCGGTAAATATTTTCGAAATTTAATCGAAATGAAAACAGTTTCTGCTATATTTTCAATTCCAATATACATGTGCATCTCGGATGGTAACGAATATATAAAAATTCGCGAATGAATAATTTCCTATGACATTGTAAGTAAATTTGTAGAAACTAAATTTTAAGTAACATTTCCTTCTGAAGTATATGTATATATGTACATCATATGTGCAATTGTGTTTCATTGTTTCAAATTTTTAGAGACGTACAAAGAAATTGTATATTTATTTACTTTTAGGAAATAGCGAAACACACTGAGATATGTATAATATCTACATATATATGCGCCTAATATTTAATATTTCTTATTTATTTATATTTACTCTATTTGTACTTTACTAAGGAATCTCTGAAGTTGGTGTGAGGGGCTGTTTAATATTTAATACGCAATGTCCAATTTTATTCAGTTACACGGAACCTGTCGCATAAAGAAAATCACGATGGTGCCCATAAATGGTGAAATTTCTGCGATCTTCGAGAGGAATGTCGAAGGGAACAACAAAGATATCTAAATCGTTTTCGTCCAACGTCGCGACATAAATTACTCGTAGAAACGACATCGATAATCAATAATAAGAGATACAAACGTTTGCTTACGGCACTAAATCCGGAGGAACGCTGAAATCAGAGGAGTAAATCATTCGCGAATGGTGCCGCGTGTTAAGTAGAAAACGAGTCCCATAAATGGCATACCGCGGCTCCTAATACGGGACAATTACACGGGTTTCGGAATAAACGCGCCTACACTTTCCTATATTTAATTTTTTCCCCACAATTTTTTCACCCCATTACATGATTTAATGCACGGTACCCCGTGCA
This sequence comes from Eufriesea mexicana, assembly GCF_001483705.2. NCBI lineage: Eukaryota > Metazoa > Arthropoda > Insecta > Hymenoptera > Apidae > Eufriesea > Eufriesea mexicana. The sequence goes on from NW_016909451.1 coordinate 198,642, forward strand.
TGGATCCTTTTCAACGATTTCTTGCTAAACAGGTTTAATGGACTAAAAATCCATCGTGACAAAATTAAATTCAGGATTCTTGGGCCATTTCGAATTCTTCGGGAGTTCATTGAATAAACAATCGCGTTAGAAAGTTTTCGTTTATCACGAAATATTTATAAATCTCTGCGCAATTATAAACCTTTTCAATTGAATATTTTATTTGTACAAGGTGGTTCACGAATCAGTTACCACAAAATTTGAGATCATTTAAGTATAGTTGTTAAAGGTTTAAAAAAGTTACTTTATTGTAGTATTGAAAATTTAAAATAAAATATGTAGCTACGTTGTTTAATTTATATTTTTCCGTATGTTATTCGTATTGAATCTATATTAAGCAAAACCTGAAACCAATCCAAAAGGAAATAACCACATAAGGGTTGTCCATATTTAGCTACATCATGTGGAAATGGTACTATAGAAAAAATATAATTTCTGCATCGTGTTATACCAAAACCGTATTGTTAGAGTACCGTATTATGCGAGGATTAAGTATATTATATTTATTTCTCGAGTATACTGTAAAGTACTATATTTAATTTTGAGAGTGCGCTAAGGGTATTCTAGCATGCTACAATACTCTATATCTAATTCTGAGATATACTATAGTGCACTATATTTAATTCTAGAGTGTTCTGTAGGCACTATATCTAATTTTGAAAATGTATTAAGAGTATTCTATATCTATTTCTAGAGTCCACTATAATGCACTATATCTAATTTTAAAAGTGCTCTTAGACTGTCCTATATCTAATTTTAGAGTACACTATAATACTCTCTATCTAATTCTAGGGTGTACTATAATACACCATGTACATCTAATTTTGAAAGTGTACTAAGAGCGTTTTACATTTAAATCTAAAGTATACTACTATATTACTATACTGTACTAAACCAATTTTGAAAATGCTCTAATAGTGTACTATATTCAATTCTATTTCCAAACTGTAATTAAAAATTTCCCACTTACAACAAAATCCCCATAAACCCATAGATCTCAAATTCCTCAAGCAACTATTCCATACATATCACGAATGTCGACAAACACAATTACCAGTTCCAAAACCACCCGTGTAATTTTCGATCAAACCCCATTTCCAGCGAAATCGATGACCATGATTCCACCATGGTTCCACCATGGCGTTGGCCGATTCCCTGTACCCCGCTTTCCGATTTTTTCCCGGTCGACCCGCAGCCGCGTACAGAAGCGTAAAACTGGCAACCTCCCCATAGGAGGTGCGTACGTGATAGCCCCATATAAGGCGAGCCTACACCATACATGGCCGGAATGTAGGGATCGCCGTTTTTGTATCATCGATTCCTCCTCCCTTTCCCTCTCTTTCCACCACCGTTCTCGCTGTCCTGCTCCTTTTCTCATCCACCTTCCAGTTTGCACAAAACCGATCTCGTGCGCGGCCATAAGCTCTAATTATCCGTTGCTCATATAGTTTCATTACGGTGAGATTGGAAAGTCCAGAACAAGGGAAAAGAAGGACAACGGAGGTTCGTTAAAAAAGGTTGGAGGGTGAGTTTTCGGGTGGATAAAGTTGGTATGGTGTGCTGGAATTTTTGTGAGAAAGTTAATCCTTTGCACTCGAGCGCCTCTCAGTCGCCATTTTATCTTCATCTAATCTTCTAAACATTCTAAAGATCAATGTTAATTAATATATCAAATCTAAACTTACTCAACGATGCGTGGAATATCGAGGAAAAATAATTCCACGTCTTAATTTACATACGATTTCTTATTTGCCGATTTAAAAACATCTTCGACTTTATGGCAGAAAGTCTTCGAATTACTATTTTTCTGTAACGAAAGAATCGCCGAGTGCAAAGGGTTAAATGTGCTTTGAAGGGTATGTGTTAGTTTATTGAGAAACTTTTGGTTAAACTGGGAAATAATAATTATGTAATATGACAATTACGAATACTTGTATAACTATGTTTCTATAATATTTGAAATTTTTGTTAAAAATTCATCAGGTTAAGGGTCCAAATTGCAATCTTGTTGAAAAATTATAGTTAACTCACTTTAACCATAGGGTTACTTAATTATAGAGGGAGTTATGAAGAAAACATTAATATACCTAGTTGTTATCAAATAGAGTCTAATCAATTATTTTGACCATAAAGTTTGTTAAAAAATGAATACTGAGAAATTGATCTACCAAATTTTATTTTAATATCTTTCCTGATTTTTAGTATATTCGTTACATGTAATTAGCAATTAAAAATTGTGATATTTCTTAGTGATACTAATTAATTAGCATTCAATAACATCTCTCCCACTTCAATATCATATTCTAATTTTACAATCCCTTTTAATACCTCATTGTACATTATGTGACTTATTTAATATCCTATAATATTTTCCATAGGATTATAATATAGGATTTGAACATATAATATATTTAATAGGATCATCATATACATTTCAAAATATATAATATTTTTAATAATAATATATTTTCCACCAAAAAAATAACTTTTTTCTTTACCTATAACTACGTAGACTTCACGTTTAAATAATCTTGACTCCCAAGAAAAATATATTCATCCGCATAAATGTCCTTAAAAAATAAACTCGCAGAGTATAATACTGAAAAGATTAAAAGTATAACCAGAAGGCCCAACCTCGATTCCGATCGGCAAAAACGATCCAACTACGAACCAGTTCGAACGAGAATGCAACGAAGTGTCACCGACAACGAGGAACGATCGACCAATTTCACCTGACAAGCGTTCCATTTCCACCAGGCCATTTCAATCGCGCAGAAATTACTCTATAACTTAAGCGGATACCCGATGGAGAAGACACCGAAGAAGAAGGCGAGCCCAGCAGCGGAAATGCCTTGGAAGCGACGTTTCCGTCCCGCGAGCGGCCAAGCGCGCAAAGCTCGCCAAAGCGTCAGCCGGCTAATCATCCAATCATGTAATTACACCAACGATTGCACGGGACGAACGATAATTAATGATCTCGCCGTGAACAGCTACAGCGTCAGTGCGCAAATAACAGCCGATTTCGCGTCGGATTCCCCATCGAATAATAACACATCCTTCTAATGGGAATGAGCAACAGGTGACGATCACGAGAACGATCGTTTCTGATCTCTTTTGATCTATCTTACTCCAGATCTGATCTCAGGGCTGATATCGGTGATACGAAATGCTCAGGGAATTATACGGTGAAATTTTCTGAGCCGCATGCAGGACTAGAAACTGGCTGATGATAGTGACGCTGACAAGACTAGTTTTATAACTGGTGATAGCGATAGAGACAGAGATAAGAACAGCCTCAGTGATTGCGAGAAAATTTTTAACATTCTGTAGTTCAGCTTGGAGTGGTCAGTTATATTTTAAAAGAATTTAATATATTTTAACTTTTACTTTGCACTCCTATAGTTTATAATAACAAAAGCTTTTCTTATATTTTTCTGAGGTATATCGGTGATATATATAGGAAGTATGCTAAAATAAAAAGAGAAAATCGCGTGTATTTAATTTTAATCTGGTCTAATTGCCTCGTATTTGTTACTTCAATTTCAAGGTATTAACTCGAGTGCAAAGGGTGAATACGTTTGATTGGTTCATTGTAAAATTATAGGGGATGAAAGTACAAAAATATGGGTCTATTGCTTAAAAATAAAATAATAAATAAAAATAAAACTAAAGTTTGAAATTATGAAATTTGTTTTTCATACTTTTCGAATATCTGATGAGACGTGTAATACAGGATAAAAATTAACATTGACACTCTAAATTACACGATCTTTCTCTCACTATGAATGTTTTAGAACTACTACTCGATCGAAAGAAGAAGCATCTTCGATCCTGATACAAAGAATTAACCCTTTGCACTTGAGAGGCGCCTCTCAGTCGCCATTTAATCACATTCTAAAGATAGATATTAATTAATATATCAAATTTACACTTACTCAACGATGCGTGGAATATCGAAGTAAAATAATTCTACGTTCAAAATTGCATACGATTTCTTATTTACTGTTTTAAAAATGTCATCAACCTTATGGCAGAAAGTCTTCGAATTACTATTTCCCTGTAACGAAAAAATCGCCGAGTGCAAAGGGTTAATACCCCATAGAAACACGTCAGTTATCAAGGACTATTCAACTCAATCCATCGCTTAGAGAATCCAGTTACTCCTCATCGTTACTCCACTTTTGTGTACCTAATCCAATGACCAATATAAAAATCGGTTCCCCGATCGAATAGAAAATCTAAAACATAGACCACGGATTGAATAAACCTGTGGAGGCAAACCGATCATCGGAACAATCAATTTTGAACGTTCTTCGCTGGAACGGTACCTAAAGAACCGTTTTAAGTGGCCTCAGAGCTGTTTATTGAATAAACAAATAGAAGGGAAGCGAAAGAGCCGCGATCTTAGATAATTGACTCCCCATGACGAGCAATCACGGGCATTTCTTCTTTTGCCAGCTAGCTGCTTCGCTGTTGATCGATGGTATTGCGGAAAGCGGTCGTAAATCATTGTGAGAAGCTTCTCCATTGGGTGGATGATATGGTATTAGCATATGGAGAATCGCAGCCTCGTCTTGCAGCTTTTAGAAAGCGAAAAATTAATTATAATTGATGTTTGCGAACAGTTAGGGCTCAGAACTTCACGAGAGTTCGCTGGTAAATTGGAATTGGAGAGGAAAGACTGGCAAGAAGTTTGGTTTAGAATTTTTGTTAGTTCTTAAGCCACCTGAGTGTCATTCGTCTAATTGGGTTCCAAAAGGGAAGTGCTCACAGAAGAAACAAGAGTGTACTGGATTCAGATGAATTATTAGAGTCACTTGTAGATGGCCACGATAATTGTATAATATCTCGTGAAATGATTTTTACATCGTAATTACTAATTGAATTAGTAGATTAATGACAAAATATGAATTTCTAGAGTTAGACCTTCTTTCTGCTCTAAATTTACTCGTTTGATATCTTCTACTGAAAATTAATTTTTGCCTTGTTAGTACCTCATAAATCAAAGTATTTCATGTAAACATTTCAAGTTATTTTTAATTTATTATTAAAAAATAATCTACTCGGTATATTATAATTGACACGAATTAGAAAAGGTCAACAATTTTATATGCGTGATACAGTGTTAACTAGAGTATAGATACTGAGAATACTATCACAGTCATAAAATAATTTCTACTGTCCACTCCCAGAGCCAGGTAAACGCACATGGCCATTCACGTCATCTTCCCATAATTATGTGATAAGATATACCAAAAAGGGTAGAAAGATAATAAAGGGTATAATGAAGAGTAATTTCATCCGAAGAAATTAAAGAAAATAATGTGTAATAAAGAACGAAAGAAATGTCTGGTGTTCACGAACATTTGGTTAGGTATATGTTTGAAGCTGTGTATTAAAAGACACGTATGAAGGTATGTAGGTATGAGTGTTCTTACCTCTCCGTTTTCCATAGGTGTCTGTCTAGAGTAGACGCTGGTGCATATGACATCGTCGTCATCGATGTAGACAGGTTTTCCGGTGACAGGCGGCACAGAATAACGTGTCCAACATTCCTCATCGTTTGGAGCGTAATACTGCCATGGTTGGAAATTTTCACCGTCGATAGATCTTTCCAAAATCCAAGCGGCTGGCCTAGGGGAATTCGCTGCCTTCACTATCACGTACTCTATTTGGTACACCTGGACAGAAAGTGTTGGAACACATTAGATTACGTTTGTTTCTTCTCCAAAAAGTATTTATATTATTGACTACATATTCTTATTTATTATTAATTTATTATTAACTTTATTATTAGCTATTTATTATTAAATAAAATTTAATTTAAAAAAGAGAAGAATTAAATTAAACAAAAAATTGTTTGGACTCTTCTTAATGAAATCATTATTAAGTGGGTAAGTATGAAATGTTGTTTTTTCAAAACCGACCCTGTATAATCAGAAACTTATTAGGTCATGAGAAAAGGAAGATATAATTGATGATTATTTTTTACTTCATTTGAAGTCTTGGAATTAATAACTATAACGAAGAAAGTTTTTATTACTAGGATAATGACATATTAATGACATATTAATAGATGTATACATATGTAATTTCAAAGGTATTATAGAGAACTAATTCATTCGTCTTCAGCAGGTGTTGCTATGAATGATTGCAGTACTTCTGAGGTATGCTACTATAAGCATAATATATGTGCACGGGTAAGAAACATTTGATATTAATGAAGATTTTATGCGAGACTTATTTCAAGCTTTAATTACTTGAACTTACCCCGTTAATTGCGTCTTACAACTTCTTAATTAGAGACAACTTAAGGATATAAATTCATATCAAATTCGTATAAATTCTAGAAACTATAATTTTTTTTTTAAATATAAATACAATAAAATATTATTGTTTTGTGAATATTACCACCTTCAAAATATTAAAATATTGCTAATTCAATTACTATCCAAAATTTGTTAAAAATTTCAATCCAAAAATCGACTCACCAATAAATCAAAAATATCGAACCTTCGATCCCTTGCATAGATACAAATTCAAATGTCATTTAATGCAAATTTCAAATTTTAGTTTCCACTAAAAGCTTCGACTTTGTCCAGGCTGAAAATTTTAATTCCAAGATTGACACGTATTCGAATTAAAAGTAAATTGAATCTGAAGTGCATCATTACAAATACCAAATCCATCACGTAGCACAGTAGACAACTGAATCCATCAGCCCGGAGCGAAAACACGGATACCAACTCGAAATGAGAGATATTCTAATAGTCTGACACGATGCTCCACAGTTTCACCGATGATAGTACAGCACGCCTACGATATTCCGAGCCATTTTATTTCACCGGTTGATGCCGAGCAGCGAGATGGAGGACAGAGATCCATAGATACCCTGTAGTCTGTCGGAATCCCCGCGGAGACCGGTGAATTTTCTGCTGGATAATTAATTCCAGGCACGCAGAAATCGTATGGAATAATTCACGTGGCAGGATTACTCACAATCCACCCGAGTGTGCCACGCCGTGTTTCCCGCCGTGCTAACAAATAACAATTCACGATCGTCGTTAACTGCAGGAGCTACTCGAGCTCCTCGTTTAGAAAACTGTGTTCCTCGTAGCAATGATCCTAAGGAGAGCATAAGTTCGTGGTAATAGAATGAAAATGTTATAAATTATCGTAATATCGAGTTGCTCGACCATAGTCATGCTTCTCTGGTATTCCACAAGCGTTTACGCACTTCCATCACTGCACCCCTGCGATCGCATTAACACGCCAAGTTGGATTGCATAAATAGGGTCGTGCGAGTATGCAGGATATAATGATCGATAATTAAACACGAGAATGAATTAATTACCCAGTGTGTCAGAAATAGCTGGTGCACTTGGAAAGATATGAATGCAAACATGGTAACATTCAATGGTATTGGTGCTTAGAATCTGAACGAAGATTAGAATTTTGGTTGACAGTGAAGACTTTTAAGAACAATATATAACAGTGTAGAAATGAAGGAAATCATCAATTGTCAAAATGTTAAATATATGTCAATCTAATGACTCCTTCGGTTAATGGAGGCTTAACTAAAAGTTCAGAAACTACGAATAATGAATTTCAAAGAATTACAGTGTACATGACACTAAACAGAATATAGAATACTATGTATCATGACACACTGATATATAAGGATTTTTTAAATTTACTTTAAAAATTAAAAAAGAATACACACGATACCTGACTGCTTAATCAGGAGCATATATCATTTTCTCACAGATAGTCAAATAAAAAATTTCAAAGACAGTTAGGCCAATTTTTTGAGCCCCTGAATAGCTCATATACCGAACAAGTAGAGAATGCCTCAAAATTCACGCAAGATTTGAATTATGCGCCATTTATGTGACAAAGTATTGCCAACGAAAAAAGAAAGACAGTGTGACAGTTGACAGCTCAAGTTTAATAAATATGGAGTTGAGCAATACTTATAAATTTTAACTAAAAATTTGCATTTTCTGTCAAAATTAGTTCTTGCATGAATTTTGAGACACCCAATACATAGTCCCAATGTTAAAAAATAATTCCATCCTCAAGACATCGATAAACAATCTCAAACCTAACCCAAGAAACAATAAATCGCAAATTCGAGTTAACAACTCCCTCAAAATTTTCCTAGACCATCGCGAAAAAACGCCGAGCCACCCAACTTTCCTCCTTCTTTTAATAATTTGTCCAAAGGTACAGTAACTCACGAGGTACTATCGCGTCCCGACGTCGGACGTCGTGTCAGCGAACAGACACGCGTCGCCCTGTTTCGTCGGGTTAACAAGACAGGAGTCCCTCATTCTCTCGTCGGGTCCGTCTTTGTCGTTGTCGTTGTCCTCGTTGTGTCGTCGTTACGCCGGCATTGTGAGGCCAGACCGACGCCCACTTTCGGACCATAAAGACAGATCGCATGTCCGCGATACCGGCGGGGCCCGCTTCCTTCTAAGGACTTCGTCCGGAACGCTCGATCCGAGTCCCGAGGAAGCGGACTTCAATTATCCGATCCTTTTGCTCGCTCGATCGGCCCGAGCATGTAGATGCGATCCCTCCAACTAGTCGAATCATGGAAATCTCCTCGTTAATATTAAGGTCGACGGAGACTGCTTTGAATCGGTCTTTGGGTGTTTGCTACAGGATGTTTCTTGTGGTATTGGGTAGGCTGATGGAGGATCTAGGCGGATGTTGGGTGGGCGGGCTGTGGGTGGAGATTTTTGTATTTTGGGACGCAGTGACAGTGATTTGGGAATTATTTAGTGTCGGTGCTGTAGTAAAAACTAAATACTAAAATAAACTCTACATCCTAGCGATCTGAGGATGATCCTTTCCCCTGTGTTTTGTCTTTTGTCCCTAGAAAGACAGGTCAGTTCCTATCGTTTGCATTATAACCCATTGTTGGGATTATTGGGATATTGATTAAATACAACATATATAAAACGAAAAAGCATATTGCTCCGTAATTTATTTGAGTGTTAACGGCACATTGGTTATATTACAACTGGCTACTGAATGTCTAAATATCTCCGATCGGCTTTCATTTGTGTACAACTGATGGCGTGTTGTTTCCTTCTTCCAACACCCTTTAACACTTACAAGGAGAGTACAAGTTCTTCGAGTCACCGATTTAGTTGAAACTTTGCAGGTTTGTAGGCATCATCATGCAGTTTAAGAAAATATATCATTATAGCGGTAACTACTCAATAGTTTCTGAAATATTTACGATTAAAGTTTTATTACTACTTTAATTATAGATTTATTTCTAACAGTAGTCGTAGCCTATCGGTAACAGTAGGCAATTTCTACGCAGAAGGACCGCGGTTAGATTCCTGTGCATAATTGGTAGTTTTTTCAATCTATTTTTATTTTGTGTTCATCTTTCGTCTATGAAAATACTGTCAATAAAATTTCTTAATAAAAAAATTTATTTTTTACGTTTTCTTATGCAAGTATATATTTGTTACAAAATAATAAGAATATTACGCAAGAAAAACGCTTTTCTATAGCAATCATATTTACCACAGGAACTACAAAACTTATCACTCATGTAAGTATTAATTATTAAATTAAACATTCTATAAGAAAGTTACCTATAATTCAATTCCTTAACTAGCAGACGACAAATATGCAAAGGTGCGCCTTTACAACGCAATTATAAAAATTCATAAATTAAACACAGAAATTGAGCGATTTGTTAATTTTTCTTCAAGTGAACAGGAAAGTGCATGAGAAATGAGAAAAAATTGAAAACAAACGCCGGAAGCATTGTTGTGTTGATGCAGGTGTGCCTGCATCACGAAAAGAATGTAAGTATTTGTATAAACATAACCTTCAGTTGTAAACACATGGTGCAAGATATAAGGCATTGCTTTTCCATCTTTTATTAGTGATAGCAGAGCCTGGTTGTGAGGAGACGATATTCTGTTGAAGTAAACAGGCACGTGCAACAATAGAAAAATATTGTACTTATGGAATATCATCAGCATAGATGTCAAGAATTATACTTTATAGCGAGAAAAAATTGAAGCAGCAATACAAATATGTAAAGCATGATATGTCTATTGGATTCTACATCGGTTAATCATATGTCATACAAGATAGAAATCTTGGATGGTCAACTAAAGATTCAGAAAATGGAGATAATTTAGGCAGACAAAAAGGAATACAATTAATTTAGGTGATGGCCTTTAATAACAACAAGATATGGAGAATACAGTGAGATTGAAAGGTATGTTATATTTCTTATTTAAATGAATATGAATATCAGTGGTCAAAGTCAATGATTATCACTAATATGTTAATTCGAATAAAAGGACTGAGAAGAGGAAACACACATTATGGGGAATCAAGAAACAGAAAAGAGGCAGCATATGTATCAGCAGATAAAAATGTGTGGTATCGACATGGAAATATGAGGACCATCGATGAAATGGAGAATGAACAAGTGCTAATAGTTATGAAAGGTAAAGTAAAATTGAATATAGATTGTAAATGTTGCATTAAGGCAAAAATGTGTAAAAATATCTATAGGAACATGGAAATTATAAAAGCAGCAGGAATAATGGGGCTGTAACACGTAAACTTGATCAGACCAATAAAGCCAATGTCACAACGAGGTAAATAATTAGATATATGTGTTTTAGGACGAATTTCATACAAGATTACGTTTTTGTCGACGAGATTTAATTGCTATGGCTAATTTTGGAAAAGATGACAATGGTTCCCAATTCTTCTTTACTCTTAATTCTACACCAGATTTGCAGAATAAACATACAATCCTTGGTAAAGTTACTGGAGAAACTATATACAACATGCTTAAACTTGAAGAAGCTTGTAGTTGAAACTTGTAGATGAGGTAAATTTAATGTTTACAAGAAAATATATCAAGAATTGATATAAATATAATATTTCCTCTTTTTTGTAGAATGATAGACCATTTTATCCTCCAAGAATGATAAAAACTATAATATTGAACAATCCATTTTCTGATATTATATCAAGAATAATAGTAGAGGAAAGTGAAGAAGTAAAGGACAATTCAAAAACTAAAACAGCAGGAGTAAAGTATAAATCATATATGTTTGCAGAATTTAGGCCTGATAGTATTATTCTTTGTAATGAAAAATTTTGTTACAGAGACTTCAATCTTTTATCATTTGGTAAAGAAGCAGAGGAAGATAATGAAGAATCTGTGATATTAAGTAAAAAGTTTCGTGGTAAGGCAAGT
>NW_016909451.1:210365-219842 GCF_001483705.2 Eufriesea mexicana
GTCCGTGATACGGACATCTACTCAGATTCTAATGGCTATATGTCATTCTTTATTATGTCGTTAACAATTAACATGTATATGTAAAACTTTCAAAGTGAATAAAAAGTACCTATGCATATAACAATTGAAGTTTCGTTTTCTTTTTACCAAGAATAAAACCACGCATCTTCATCTGCGACTTCATGTTCGATTCGTCTGGCTTTTAAGAGAGTAAAGAGAAGGAAGAAAAATGTGTTATAATTAATGTCCTTTTATTGTTTTGTTTCTCCCGCCCTACGGGTCACGTGGTTTTACATTCGGCAGTTTCGATCAGCGCCATCTATTATTTGGCTCCAAATGCTCCATAAGTGATAGGAATATAGGATAGGCAAGGAGGTCGTTGACGTGCTGGTCACGTGGCAGACAAGGACAGAGTGGGGATAGAAAAGGATAGAATGGCTCCGGCGGTGAAAAATTATTAATTACTCAATTTCCGTAAACAGTTTGTTAACTTTCATAATTTTATTGCAAAACTGGAACTTCGGGCTACATTCTTATATAACTTTTTAAAAGAATTTAGCTCTAAATTGTTAGTTATTAATTTTTGTTTTATGGCGTCTCTGATTTCGTAACGGCAACCATCACGATCTTCCGTGGAAATATTTTACACTAAACGAAACTAGAAGCAAAATGTGATCAAAAGTTATATGAGAAGATTCGCAGGGACATTGTCTTTCTAACGAGTGCATATAGTTTCATAAATTAATTGCGTAGAGGATAGTAATTAATGAAAAACCAATGGCGTTTTCTACAACAGTTTAAACACTCCGTAGAGTAATAATTAATAATTAATTAGTTAGGGGCAAATTTATATCGAAAAATATATTGGAAAGTTCTTGAAGGATCTGCCTTTACGATGCAATTATAAAAATTCATAAATTAATCACCGATATTGAGTAATTAGTGAATTTTCCATTGCCGATTAGATTTATTAAAATATATAATATTCGGAGCACATAACCAGAGTTAGTAAACTGACTACTAAAATCATAGATGGCTCTGATGTCAATTCACTAACTCTGGTTATGTACTCCGAATATATTTTAACATATTTTAATAAATCAAATCATAAAGTTTTCTACATTCTTTATTAAATTCAGCCGAAACAACGGTTTTAATTAGACAATTAGCATTCATTTCTTTACCTGGCAGACGACAAATATACAAGGGTACGCCTTTACAGCGCAATTATAAAATTTCATAAATTAATCACAGAAATTGAGCGATTTGTTAATTTTTCTTCAAGTGAACAGGAAAGTGCATGGGAAATAAGAAAAAATTGAAAACAAACGCCAGAGGCATGGTGTGTCCATACAGGTGTGCCTGCATCACAAAGAGAATGTAAGTATTTGTATAAACATAACCTTCAGTTGTAAACACATGGTGCAAGATATAAGGCATTGCTTTTCCATCTTTCATTAGTGATAGCAGAGCCCGGTTGTAAGGAGACGATATTCTGTTGAAGTAAACAGGAACGTGCAACAATAGAAAAATATTGTACTTATGGAATATCATCAGCGTAGACGCCAAGAATTATACTTTATAAGAAAGAAAAATTGATGCAGCAATACAAATATGTAAAGTATGATATATCAATTAAATTCTAGGTAGGTTAACCATATGACATACAAGATAGAAATGTTTGAGGGTCAAATAAAGATTCAGAAAATGGAGATGGTTTAGGCAGACAAAAAGGAAGACAATTAATATAGGTGATGGCCTCTTATAGCAGCAAGATATGAAGAATACAGTGAGAATGAAAGGTATGTTGTATACCTGATCTAAATGAATATTAATATCAGTGGTCACAGTCAATGAATATCGCTAATGTGTTAGGTTCGAATAAATGGATTACCAAGAGGAAACGCATATTATGCGGAATCAAGAAACAGAAAAGAGGCAGTATATGTATTAATGGAGAAAAATGTGTGGCATCGACATGGAAATATGAGGATCATTGAAGAAATGGACAATGAACAAGTGGTAATAGTTATGGAAGGTAAAGTTAAATTGAATATAGAGTGTAACTGTTGCATTAAGGTAAAAATGTGTGGAAATATCTAGGTACTTGGAAACTATAAAAGCAGCAATATAATGGTGCTGTGGCATATCATGGACTTGATTTGGCCAATAAAGCCAATGTCAAAAGGAGATAAAAGGTACGTCTTACCTGCTGATGATTACTCGAGAAAAAAACCATTTAGTTAACTGATTTAAAAATAATTGAAGATTTAATATGAAATGTTATTCATGAAAGATTTTTTCTATTATAGGAGACTTACAAACATGAGTAATATTCATATGCAAGCGCCAGCCATTAAGAGTAAAGTAGTAAGTATCATTAAATAATATTCCAATGGATTGTATATCAGTTTTTAAAAATTTAACCGATATACAATATTTACTTTCCAAATTTCTATATTAATATATTAAATAACTTCTAATTTGAATTACAATAATAAATAATAAATTTTGATAAATTTAATTTTAAAAGTATTTTATATTAATCAATCTAATATATTTGTTATAACTAGGTTGGAATGAAAACAACTGTTGGTGATGCTGAGTTAGAATTATGGGCAAAAGAAACTGTGTATGGATGGTTGTTGGGATGACACTACATTTCATAGAATTATCAAGGGATTCATAACACAAGGTGGTGATTCCACAGGTACAGGAGAAGGTGGTAAAATATATGGAGAACCATTTAAAATGAGACTATATTTAAAAATAAAATGACTCCCATTTTTATTCAAAAATAATTATTGGATATAAATGTTTTAGGACGAATTTCATACAAGATTACGTTTTTGTCGACGAGATTTAATTGCTATGGCTAATGCTGGAAAAGATGACAATGGCTCCCAATTCTGCTTCACTTTTAGTTCTACACCAGATTTGCAGAATAAACATATAATCTTTGGTAAAGTTACTGGAGAAACTATATATACCATGCTTAAACTAGAAGAAGCACTTGTAGATAAGGTAAATTTAATGTTTGCAAGAATATATATCAAGAATTCATATAAATGTAATATTTCCTCTTTTTTGTAGAAGGATAGACCACTTTATCCTCCAAGATTGATAAGAACTATAATAATCAACAATCCATTTTCTGATATTATACCAGGAATAATAGTACAGGAAAGTGAAGTAGTAGAGGGCAGTTAAAAAACTGATACAGCAGCAGTATTATTCTTTGCAATGAAAGATTATATTAAAGAGATTTCAATCTTTTATCATTTGGTGAAGAAGTAGAGGATGATGAAGAAGAATCTGTGATATTAAATAAAAAGTTTACTGGTAAGGGCAAATCAGCTCATGATCATTTATCTGATCCAAAATTAAGCTCACAACCAGCTGTTGAGCCATCTGGACTTGCAAATAAAAAATGGAAGGAAGACCGCAGTAGCGATTGGGAAAGTGACGACGAAGTACAAACTCAAGGAGAATTAGAAGTTGTAAAGAAACAGAAAGAGTTAGTTTGCTATTTGTATTATAACTATGTCATAGAAAGTAGGAATTTTTATTGACTGTCTCTTATATTTATATTTTCAGAGTAATGAAGAAAAGGATAACAAATACATTGAGAGATACAAAAAAGGAACCGAGGAAAGTACAAAATTATAAAATAGGTGATGCTGAAGATGATAAGAATATAAAGGAAAATGAATAGGGAATAAAAACAGATCCTAATGTCTATATGTCTTATTTATTATATCCTTAACAATTAACGTGTATTTGTGAAACTTTAAAAGTAAATAGAAGGTACCTAAGCATATAACTATTGTAGTTTCGTTTCCTTTTTACCAAAAACAAAGTCACTCATCTTCATCTGTAACTTCATGTTCGTCTATAATAAATTCATCAAATTTTAAAATTGCATCGTTAAAGAACAGCCTTAGCGAGCTTTCTAATATAATTCTGTTCATGAATTTGTTATAGAATTAGTTATATAAATAATTAATAATTCAAGTTCATGAATTAGTTATAGAAATTTAGAATTTTTCGTAACAGAAATATATTTATATTTGCATCATTCGTATTAATAAATATAAGAAACTTCGTTTGATATTTTACATCGATACTTTAACACATGGATATTTCAAAGACGAAGCATCTTCCCGCGAAAACAAGGAACAGCTTTGTCCAATCGCAGAACACTTCTAGTCAACCCGATGCCGGTAGCATGATGCAATATTTATACGGGTTACAGTGACACTTTCAGTCCCTGAATAAAACGTTTCGTGAAGTAGTATTATCATTGATCAGTCTTTTAGCTACTGCAATTGAGGAAAGAAATATTCAAGAAATATAATCTGCAGTATTAGTTATTATTTCGGAACACTGAACACCTTACGCAACATCGTCGTGACATTTAAAAACGGATCACAACACAGGTTTAAGATATTGAGAGAACTTTGCCAAGAATAGGATAAATAACTGTAAACATTTGTTCGGTGCTAACATACTACATGTGGAAAAAAGTGAAGGTGCGCATGTGATATAAAGGGTCGGCAGTACAAGTGCCCGTGAAGTCGTACAGAAAGACGGTTCAATTTTATCGTTTATATCTGCGTAATTAGGCTTTCGGACTAGGTTTTTTCACTATAACAGTGATAACTAGGCTTATCTCTATATCGTGTGCCGATTTTTCTATGATTTCCTCCATTCGTATCCGAAATTTAGTGACGAGGGTGTCTGGCTGTGAAATTGTGCTGCGTAATAGACATTTTTGGCTTCTATCTCCGAAGTTAGGGTTTTTGATTAGGATTGTTGTATATATCCACGTAGAAGAAATTCTTCCTTAACTGGATTGGATATTTTCTTTCGCTTTCGAGCGTGCGTTTTCGAATAATAGTGCCGAAAGTGTCCGTAGTTGTGAAATCGTGCTGCGTAATAGACTTCCTTGGCTTATATTTCTGAAATTAGGCTTTTTAATTATGTTTGTCCTATATATCAGCGTAGAGGGAATTTTTCCTTAACGGGATTGGATATTTTTGGGGGGTTTCAAGCGTGCGTTTTCGAAAAATAGTGCCGAAGGTGTCAGTGGTTATCAGATCGTGCTGCGTAATAGACTTTTTTTTGCTTCTATTTCCGTAATTAGGCTTTTGGATTACGTTTGTTCGGTATAACATCATAGAGTACGTTCAAGACAATATTCTGTTGAAATAAACAGACACGAGCAACTGTAGAAAAATATTGGGCTCATGGATTATCACCAGCTTAGAGTCATTACTTGCCAACAACTATATTTTATAGCGAGAAGAAATTGATGCAGCAATACAAATATGTTATGATATAGGTATTGTATTCTAGGTCAGCTGAGAACATAATATACAAGATAGAAATCTTAATGGTCAAATGAAGATTGAGTAAATGGAGGTGGCATATGCAGACAAAATGAAATGAAATTCATTTAGGTGATGGCCTCTTATAAGAACTAAATGTAGAGAGTACACTGAGATTGCGAGGTATGCTCTATTCCTGATCTATATAAGTATTAATATCAGTGGTCAAACTCAATGATCATTGCTAATGTGTTATGTTTCAGAATTATGGAGCTAAGGTAAATAAAGAAAAGAGAGTGGATAGAATGAGAGCAGTGAGAAGAGGAAACATATATTATATGGAATAAAGAAACAAGAGAGGGGCAGCATATGTATCAACAGAGAAGGATTCGAGGCATGGACATGTAAGTATAAGGATCATTGAAGAGATGGAGAATGAACACTTGGTAATAGTTATAAAAGTTAAAGATAAACTGAATATAGAGTGTAATTGTTGCATTAAGGTACAAATATGTAGAAACATCTATAGGAACTTGGAAACTGTAAAAGCAAAAAAAAATAATGGGGCCGTGGCACATAGAATTGATTGGACCAATAAAGCCAACGTTAAAAGAAGATGAAAGGTACGTCTTCTTTGCTTATCATATGATTATTCGAGAAAAGAACCATTTCATTGACTGATTTGTAAATGACCAAAGATTTAATATGAAATATGATTGATGAAGGATTCTTTTTATTATAGGAGACTTTCAAACATGAGTAATATTTAAATGCAAGCGCCAGCCACTAAGGGTAAAGTAGTAAGTATCATTTAATAATATTTCAATGGATTGCATATCTGTTTTTAAAAATTTAACCGATATACAATATTTACTTTCTAAATTTCTATACTTATACATTAAATAATTTCTAATTTGAATTACAATAATAAATAATAAATTGCAATAAATTTGATTTTAAACGTATTTTATATTAATCAATCTAATATATTTGTTGTAACTAGGTTGGAATGAAAACAACTGTTGGTGATGTTGAGTTAGAATTATGAGCAAAAGAAACTCCAAAGACATGTAGAAATTTCATACAATTATGTATTGATGGTTATTGGGATGGCATTATATTTCATAGAATTATCAAAGGATTCATAACACAAGGTGGTGATTCCACTGGTACAGGAGAAGGTGGTAAAATATATGGAGAACCATTAAAAGTGAGACTATATTTAAAAATAAAATGAATTCCTTTTTTATTTAAAAATAATTATTGGATATATGTGTTCTAGGACAAATTTCATACAAGATTACGTTTTTGTCGACGAGATTTAATTGCTATGGCTAATACTGGAAAAGATGACAATGGCTCCCAATTCTGCTTCACTTTTAGTTCTACACCAGATTTGCAGAATAAACATACAATCTTTGGTAAAGTTACTGGAGAAACTATATATAACATGCTTAAACTTGAAGAAGCACTTGTAGATGAGGTAAATTTAATGTTTACAAGAAAATATATCAATAATTGATATAAATATAATATTTCCCCTTTTTTGTAGAATGATAGACCACTTTATCCTCCAAGATTGATAAAAACTATAATATTGAACAATCCATTTTCTGATATTATACCAAGAATAATAGTACAGGAAAGTGAAGAAGTAAAGAACAGTTAAAAAACTAAAACAGCAGCAGTAAAGTAAAAATCATATATGTTTGCAGAATTTAGTCCTGATAGTATTGTTCTTTACAACGAAAAATTGTGTTACAGAGATTTGAATCTTTTATCATTTGGTGGAGAAGCAAAGGAAGATGAAGAAGAATCTGTGATATTAAATAAAAAGTTTACTGGTAAGGGCAAATCAGCTCATGATCATTTAACTGATCCAAAATTAAGCTCACAAACAGCTGTTGAACCATCTGGACTTGCAAATAAAAAAAGGAAGGAAGGCCGCAGTAGCGATTGGGAAAGTGACGCCGAAGTAAAAACTCAAGAAGAATTAGAAGTTGTAAAGAAAGAGAAAGAGTTAGTTTATTGTTTACATTATAACTATGTTATAGAAAGTAGGAATTTTTATTGACTGTCTCTTATATTTATATTTTCAGAGCAATGAAGAAAAGGATAAAAAATACATTGAGAGATACAAAAAAGGAACCGAGGAAAGTACAAAATTATAAAATAGGTGATGCTGAAGATGATAAGAATATAAAGGAAAATGAATAGGGAATAAAAAACTCCTTATTAGTGTAGCACAGGAGAAAGCCGAGAAGATGCACGATAAGAGATATCAAGAATTATTAGGATAACTCATGTATTTGAATAGAATCATTTATCATATGTTTATAAATATTGTACATATATATATGGTCATTGTAATGATAATTATTAGGTGATATGTATTACGAAACATCTCTTTCTCGAAACCGCCCGAGATACGGACATCTATTCAGATTCTAATGTCTATATGTCATTGTTTATTATGTCGTTAACAATTAACATGTATATGTAAAACTTTCAAAGTGAATAAAAAGTACCTAAGCATATAACAATTGAAGTTTCGTTTTCTCTTTACCAAGAATAAAATAACGCATCTTCATCTGTGACTTCATGTTCGTCTGGCTTTTAAGAGAGTAAAGGGAAGGAAGAAAAATGTGTTATAATTAATGTCCTTTTATTGTTTTGTTTCTCCCGCCCTACGGGTTACGTGGTTTTACATTCGGCAGTTTCGATCAGCGCCATCTATTATTTGGCTCCAAATGCTCCAAAAGTGATAGGAATATAGGATAGACAAGGAGGTCGTCGACGTGCTGGTCACGCGGTAGACAAGGACAGAGAGGGGATAGAAAAGGATAGAATGGCTCCGGCAGTGAAGAATTATTAATTACTCATTTCCCGTAAACAGTTTGTGAACTTTTATAATTTCATTGCAAAGCTGGAACTTCAGGCTACATTCTTATATAACTTTTGTAAAGAATTTAGGTCTTAATTGTTAGTTCTTAATTTTCGTTTTATGGCGGCTATGATTTCTTAACGGCAACCATCACGATCTTCCGTGGAAATATGTAATACTAAACGAAACTGGGAGCAAAATGTGATCAAAAGTCATATGAGAAGATTCGCAAGAACATTGTTTTTCTAATGAGTGCATAAAGTTTCATAAATTAATAGCGTAAGGCATAGTAATTAATGAAAAACCAATGGCGTCTTCGACAACAATTCAAACACTGCGTAGAACAATAATTAATAATAAATTAATTAAGGACATATTTATATCAAAAAATATATGTGAAAGTTCGTGAAGGATCTGGCTTTACGATGCAATTATAAAAGTTCATAAATTAATCGCAGGAATTGAGTAATTAATTAATATTCTAATAAAAATTCAAAAAGAAACAGTCAGCGCCACCTGTTAATTTTATCTGGAAGCTTGTGCTCCGTTAGTTCCAGTACAAAACTATAGGCGGCGCTGACTGTTCCTTTTTGAAGTTTTATTAGAGAATTAATTAATTACTCAATTCCTGCGATTAATTTATGAACTTTTATAATTGCATCGTAAAGGCAGATCCTTCAAGAACATTTCAATATATTTTTCGATATAAATTTGCCCCTAACTAATTAATTATTAATTATTACTCTACGGAGTGTTTAAATTGTTGTCGAAAACGCCATTGGT
Source organism: Eufriesea mexicana (assembly GCF_001483705.2). Lineage (NCBI taxonomy): Eukaryota > Metazoa > Arthropoda > Insecta > Hymenoptera > Apidae > Eufriesea > Eufriesea mexicana. The sequence goes on from NW_016909451.1 coordinate 219,363, forward strand.
TTTTCATTAATTACTATCCTCTACGCAATTAATTTATGAAACTTTATGCACTCGTTAGAAAGACAATGTCCCTGCGATTCTTCTCATATAACTTTTGATCACATTTTGCTTCTAGTTTCGTTTAGTGTTAAATATTTCCACGGAAGATCGTGATGGTCGCCGTTACGAAATCAGAGACGCCATAAAACAAAAATTAATAACTAACAATTTAGAGCTAAATTCTTTACAAAAGTTATATAAGAATGTAGCCCGAAGTTCCAGTTTTGCAATAAAATTATGAAAGTTAACAAACTGTTTACGGAAATTGAGTAATTAATAATTTTTCACCGCCGGAGCCATTCTATCCTTTTCTATCCCCACTCTGTCCTTGTCTGCCACGTGACCAGCACGTCAACGACCTCCTTGCCTATCCTATATTCCTATCACTTATGGAGCATTTGGAGCCAAATAATAGATGGCGCTGATCGAAACTGCCGAATG